>NC_048299.1:226771179-226984985 GCF_013100865.1 Trachemys scripta elegans | reverse complement strand
CTCTCTCTTTCTCTTTTTGGCCCAATGACTTTTTCATTATTTATCTACAGAGGACCAGTCATTGGGTGAGAGAAAGAGAGAGTGGGGATGACTGTGTAGTGCCATGGTTAGGGCATGCACCCAGGAGGTGAGAGATCCTGTATCCGGTCCCTCTATTCCAGTTACTCATTCATTATTTATCCACAGGGGAACAGTTTCAACAGGAGAGACTGAGGAAGACTGACATCAGACTATCTCATGGCTCAGTGATCAGACTGTTCTCCTGAGAGATGGGAGACTCCTGTTTAACTCCTTTCTCCCCATCAGATAGAGGAGGGAACTGAACCCAGGTGAGTGCTGTAACCACTGAGCTAAAAGTTTTCTAAGGCTGGGGTGCAGTTTTGTGTGATGCAAGGCAGGCACCTAATTCATTCCTGCAGGAAATATCTTATATTCTTAAGCTGCCTGACTCCAATTGGTGGGTTCGCATTCGTGCATCTCAAGCACAGATAGGTGCCTCTCTGCAGCCTAGACTTAGGCAACTATCTCTGATAGAGGGGTGGGGCTTAGTACACACCCTTCTCATTGGAGTCTCCCATTGGCTGGTGTAGGTGGCTTCCTGCTAATTTACTGGCTTGGTGGATTGCATTCCTAGGCACCTATCTCTTCCCATTAACTCTCTGGAGGTCTTGGGGGCCTAACTTAGCTTGGTGGATCACAGTGTTGTTCCTGTGATTTTTCTAGGGGCCTAAACATTAGGCACTGTGATGCTGAGTGTTGCAAGGCCTAAGTCCCTTTGTGCATCTCAGGGTTGGTCTTCCAGGTTGCGCAATAAGAACATCCCTGTTCTGAACTGCTCCTTTGACACTGCTCCTTCTTTGCTTCTCTTTAAGAGGCTCCTTGTGCCCTTTCTTGTTCCTATGCACCTGGGCTAGTCAAAGCACCACTTGCTCCTTAATGTTTATTTCCCAAAGTGACACTTTTGTAATTACATAAGCTGAAATGGAGGACAATAAGCATTACAGGATAAGTCGGAGGAGCTATTAATAACCTAAGAACTGCTGTCTTCATTAAGTAAGGTACTGCAGGGAATACAAAGGATCACATGTGAATAAATGCAGATCATGGGAAAATTGGCACAAAAACAGCAATTTTTTTATAGGTAGTACCATCTCATAATATAATGGGCAACAAACAAACAAGCACTTCTCAGTAACATACCCTTATTGCTCGACTATATTAGGGAAATGCTGCCATCAGCTGGTTGATTGAAAAATGTTAGATCTAGATTGCTTTTTTTAGTTACTATTGTTATATTTGAGAAAGTAACAGACCGCAATCCCACACAAGTGGGCATCTTCATGAATTACTGTTGTGAATACACATTGCCTCTTGAAACTAGTTGTTTAGCATTATTAGTTGATAAAGGTACAAAGCTAGGCTCTGAATCTAAACTTTTTCTAAAGTGTGTTTGAATTTGAAGTCCCAGTGTAACAGGGCGCAGGGCCTCTTTATCTTCAGCCACTTCTGCGCCCACAAACCAGCCAGAGATCTCTGTGTTAGCACAATCACCCGTGCTCTTTATTTATAGTACATGTTCCCACCATCTTGTAGCTACAGACAGCATGAGGCTTACAGCCTCAGGGACTGCTAGGTTCTTCACCCACCAAGGGAGAGCAGCCTCTAACTCCCTGGCTACTCCCTTTCCTCTCCCCCTGGCTTCCTTCTTGCAAGCCTTTATGTAGCCCCTGGCTAACAAGGCCAGCAGCTGTTCCCCATATGCCACTTAGGCCTGGGCTTACTCAACCAGCTCCAATTCCCCTTTCCTGATTGGAGCTGGCATGACAGAGGTCTGGCTCAGGGCTTCCTAGTCAGCACCCTGTCATACACCTCCCCCCTTATGAACCACTAGGTTCGTCCTTCCTCGGCCTCTCCTCCCCCTTCCGGTGGGGTTTGTCTGGGGAAGTCTCTCCCACTCTTTCAGGCGATCACCTGCATAATCTCCTAGAATCATAGAATCATAGAACATCAGGGTTGGAAGGGACCTCAGGAGGTCATCTAGTCCAACCCCCTGCTCAAAGCAGGACCAATCCCCAACTAAATCATCCCAGCCAGGAATCCTGTGGGTTCCTTCATCCCCCACCCGCAAAAAGTACACTGGTTGGGGGGTAGATGTCCCCATAGCTCTGCTGCCACCCACAGGTCCTCACACCAATCGCACCCTTGAGGGCGTCCCTTCTCCTTTATCCCCTTTTCTTACAGTAGGGAGTCAGAGCCAATCCTCAAAAAGAAGAACAGGAGTACTTGTGGCACCTTAGAGACTAACAAATTTATTAGAGCATAAGCTTTCGTGGACTACAGCCCACTTCTTCGGATGCATATAGAATGGAACATATATTGAGGAGATATATATACACACATACAGAGAAAGGAAGATGATGTCTCTCTGTATCTGTACGAGTTTTTTCATGAGGTTGATGGATTTCCACTCCATACGGCTAAATGCAGTGCCTTGCATAATGACAGGTTTCAGAGTAGCAGCCGTGTTAGTCTGTATCCGCAAAAAGAAGAACAGGAGTACCATATATTGAGGAAGTGGGCTGTAGTCCACGAAAGCTTATGCTCTAATAAATTTGTTAGTCTCTAAGGTGCCACAAGTACTCCTGTTGCACCTCTTCCTTCCCAGGGCTTCTCAGTGTAGGGGTCCCCACCCCTTCTTCAGGGAACCTTTCCTTCTCCCTCCGGGGGAGGGCCCCAGTCCGTACCTAACACAACGGGGTATGGTAACCCCTCTACTACCCCGACCCACTTCCATTTAAAGCTGCCTCGCAATTCTAGGGGCACCTGGGCCACCAGGCAGTATCTCCTGTTCCCGTGGATACACTCTAGGGCCATCCATGAACCTGGAATTATCCGGTGTGGTTTTACCAGCCCCCTCTGGACAAGCAAGCAGGTTGAAGCTGTATCCACCAGGCCCCTATGGGGTTTCCTCCCCACCCTCACTGGGATGGTGGACAGCCTCTGCCCCTTTGTCTGCCTTCCAGCATTAGTCCAGCCACAAAATTCAGCCCACCCACATTCCATATCTGGGCAGTCCCCCGTTTTATGTCCCGGCCACCTGCACTGCCAGCAAACAATCACACCGGCTCTACTGGGAGCTCCTCGGGGTTCCTCCTTCCTCTCGGGGCCTTTCCCAGGAAGGAGTTCCCTCAGCTTCTTCCCCAACTCTCTGTCTTTATAGGGTTGGCCCTCTGTTTGGGGAACATCTGCCTCCGTGTACTCTTCAGTTAGCTTGACTGCCACATCGACTGTACTTGGCTGATTGGCTGATGTTGCCTGACCCAGACTCAGATATTCTCAGGGAGGCCCTGTAGCAATTGTTCTAGGACAAGGGCATCCATTATCTCCCCCACCATTTGCATCTTGGGCCTCAGCCAACAGGTGGCCCAGTCCATCAGTCTCTGAGTGAATGCCCAGGGCCACATAGCCCCCGTCCATCTGGCTGACTGAAACATTTGGTGGTATTTCTCCACCAACAGGCCCACCTGGTCTAGGATGGCTGCCCTCACTGTCTCATAATTCCAGGTCTGTTCCTTGCTCAAAGCCATGTAGGCCGCTTGAGCTTCTCCCGTCAGGTAGGGAGCCAGCCGGAGGACCCAGGTTGCCCTATCCCATCCAGTGCCCATGGCTACCCTCTCGAACGTACTGAGGAAGGCATCCAGATAATCTGCTGGGCACATTTTACAGAGTCCCTAGCCCGGCAGCTGGGTGCCATCCCCTACTCAGCTTTCATTGCAGGAGTTGCTGCTGCATGCTGGCCTGCTCTCTTATAAAGTCCTGTAGGCTTTTCTGCTCTTCTGCCTGCCAGGTTAGCAAGGCCTGTCTCTTGGCCTGGTGGGACTGCTGGAAGCCCTGCAGGGCCTTCTGCATCTGCTCCTGCTGTTTGACCAGCCATTGTAGGGTCTCCTCCATCTCCCAGCCACCAACCACGTCCGTTGGCTCAGAGTCCTTCTCTCAGGGACTTCGCACTTCTGCAGCCACCATGGGAGAGCCACCTCTATCTCCCTGGCTCCTCCCTTAGCATGCAGCAAAAATGGCAAATATTAACATTTTGTGATATATGAAATATGAATATGAAAGCTTTTCACATTGCATATTTTTAATTGTCAATGTATCTCACAAGTGATTATAATACTTTTCCATATTTTCAATTGAAATTTGCTGACGAGATCAGCCTCAAACTGAGGGCTATGCACCAGTGTAAGTAGATTGTGTGCCTACAGTTTGTACTGCATAGTGGGTAGCTATAAATGTACCTGAATTCCTAAAGCAATGCTTCTCTATTTGTAAGCTTTTGTACATACAATGTAGCATCTAGTCTGCCTAGTAGAAGATTGCCTCTGCATGCAGCACTAGCCTTTGAAACATTCTAGAAACTAGTTTTTAAATTCAGTGACATTTATGCACAAGTCAATGTTAGCCATAGACATGACATTACACAGCTTTGTATTGTGGTTTAATCAAAGTGCTCACTCGACAAAAATGGCAATTCTGATAATAACATATGGATCTAATTTATATCTAATTTAGCACTGGTCTATACATTTGTACAAAATGAAAAATGGCGGTCGTAATGCTAACAATATATACTTTGGGAATTTTACCTCTAAAGGGAAGTTATAGTCTATGAAGACATGGAGGATACAAGCCCCTCTAAGCTTGCATAAAAGAGAAAAAGATTCGCCACAAACTTTGAAAAATGTGTTATTTGTCAAGAAAATCAAAAGAATGCAAAATTGTCAAAAGCCACCAGTGCTGTGTGGAATTCTGTGGTGCTGGCACCAGAAGCCAGGAGAGATTAATTGTATTGGTGGCTAGTGGATGAGTTTGCTGATTTAGATGATGTGCCACCAATACTTTCATAGGCATTGCTTTCAGAAATACTCAAGTAAGTCGAATTTGGCACATCTCAGAGTTGGATTGAACTCAGGGGGGCGGGGGGAAGCAGACTCTTACTCTTATCAGAGAACATCATATTCACCTGCTTCTACAGTCACCAGAACAAGCATACCCTCCAGCCGTTGGTCCTCTCACATTATTTGCTTGAGAAATACTCACAAGAAAGACAAGAAACTTCATAAAAATAAACATTTGAAAGATCAATCTATCTAAGCAGCACTTCAACGAGAAGATGATGACATGTTGCTCGTAATATCTGTGGAAGATTTGATTGCTAAGAATGCTGTATATCACTCAACGTGCCTTTCTTCCTACTTAAGTAAAACGACTCTTAAAGCAAAACCATCTAGTTACACTGCAACAATACAGTCACCTTACAACTTTGCTTTGTATCAGCTGATTGAAGAGGTAGCCAACAATCTTATGAACAGCAAGAAGGCTCTTCTTTTGCCCAAGCTGCAACAAAGACATAAAGCCCTACTTCCCTCAGATGCAGAAACAGCAAGCTATTTCAGTAACAAATTACAGGCAACATAAGGAAAACACTATGGTTCATTGGCACCTTAAAGACTAACAGATTTATTTGGGCATAAGCTTTTGTGGGTAAAACCCCTCACTTCTTCAGATGCAACATGTTGCATCTGAAGAAGTGGGGTTGAAGAAGTGGGTTTGTTTACCCACGAAAGCTTATGCCCAAATTAATCTGTTAGTCTTTAAGGTGCCACCAGACTCCTCGTTGTTTTTGTGGATGCAGACTAACACGGCTACCACTCTGATATTTGGCACTATGGTTCAGCAATTTCATACCATGCACAACATGAACAAGGCAAATCTACCATTGTTCTATGCAGCGCAATAACATTAGCTAATGTTATCCAAGTTGTTAGCAATCCAGAGCAGAAACTTCAATTTTCCAAAGGGATGTTCTTCCGGTAAGTGAGCCCGATGAACAGCTTTCAAATGAAGAAGTGGTTTTGTAAAATGTCACTTCAATCCTTTGGTCTGAAATAGCCAAAATGAAAACCTCAGAATATTATCCAAAGCCAGAGGATTGTGGCTTACAGAGGTCAACCAATTTTGAGCCCTAATTGGTGCAGGAGTTTTACCTTTGGTTGATAGATAAAGTGGTAAATAATTCAGATAGCAATGAGTATCATCCTTCAGAAGACATTCAGAGAAGATATCTCTCAATTACAGAGTACACAGAAATTCCAAAATTATCTCACCACTGCACATAAGCCTTGCTGCACAGCTACATCGTGACGTTCGGTCTCACAATTTAATTGATATGCTACACCTTCATGGATTGTGCATCAATTATGATAAGCTGATGCAGTTCATCACTAGTGCTGCAAAAATTGAAGTAGAAAGACTTCATGGAGCTGTGTTCATTCCAAATAGAGTTGTACCACTTCTTGCTGGTGGAAATCTCGTCCATCAAAGAGATGATGGGCATAGACATCAGCATAAAATTATACCAATCTTTAACCCCCTGTGTAGACAGCACTATGTCGGCGGGAGAGCTTCTCCCACTGACGTAGCTACCGCCTCTCAGGGGAGCTCTCTCCCATCAACTTAGAGCATCTTCACCAGCAGTGCTACAGTGGCACAGCTGCATCCGTGCAAGTTTGTAGTGTAAACCTACCCTTAGAGTGTGACAGCTAAATACAAGGTGGAACAGATTGTTTAGCAAAAGTAGTTAACACATATTTCAAGGGAAATTTCAATGTGAAGAGACTCGTTAACACCCCTCCAGTCACGGGGGGGGGGAGGGGGGGGAGGGAGGGAAGGAAGGAGAGGATATCTATTCAGTGTCTCTATTCAATCCATGATTTTTAGTGTGTAGCAAAGTTATGAATTTAAGCTTCCAGGCTTGTTTTTTGAAGGTATTGCACAGGTTTCCTTTCAGGATAAGGACTAAGAGGTCAGATTTAGATGTGAAGTGTTCACCCACAGGTGATGTGGTGTTTTTGTCTTTCATCATTTTCCTGTGTGAGTTCATTCGAGAGTGTGGTGATTGTCTGGTTTCCCCCACATAGTTGTTGTTGTGCTATTTAGTGCATTGGATGAGGTCCGCCACGTGTTGTGACAGGAATGTGCAGGATCCATAGATCTTGTTCTGTTGATCACTGTAGCAGTGTATAGGGTTCAGTAGATATACAGCACCCTGTGATTTATCCTGTAATTTGTTCCCTGTGTATTTCCAATAGGAAACTGACATTTGAAATTGTTTAGTTTATAAAACCCTTAAATTGGATCTGAAAGGCAGTTTATTTAAATACCTCACAGTAAGGACGCCCCAAATGAAATTCTTGAGCACCAAAATATGCTTGTCCCTGCAGGATTTTCCTTGCTCGTGAAGTCAGATAACTTTTTCTGGAAGCTGTCTAAACTAATAGTCAGTATTAACAGGGACTACCCAGAGATAGGACAATTGCTTTTGTACAGCTAAGAAAACTCGTGCTGCCTAGGTAAAATGGAAAGTTATACTTATAGGGTATGTTCCCAGTAGAAGCAGGTCACTGCACTGGCAAAAAATAATAAAGGTATAAAAAAGCCCTATTATTTTAATTGTTGGCTATGCATAATATTAAACTATTTTTTAGATTTAGTTTTTATGAGGCATCATAAGTACATTTCAGTTTTCTCTCTCTCTGTGGTTGTGCTAAGTGTAGTTGGAAGGGGATGAATAATGGTGGATATTCTACTGCAACAGGAACTATATGTCTGTGGAGGTCCAGGCCGTTCAAATGATGAGATGCTGCTTTTCACCTTCCCTGTTTTGTTATTGCTTCTGGCGCTTTGGTAAGTCTTGCCATGTATACACCAAGTCATAGTGATGCTTCTTTGTCCCAACGGAAGATTATTCATCGAGGATTATCTTCATCTTATTGCAACAGGATATCTCATGTAAATTGTGGTTGAAATTCTTGAGTGATTAGGAGCTCCAGGAATCTGAATGCAGAACTGAGAAGAATGTTTAGATTAGCCTTATTTGACTTTGTTGCAGTGACTTGCATTAATAGTGGAATTTATTCTTTTACCCTAGTTATAGATAGTATTTTTTTTTCCATTTTCAGTACTGCTTCATTTCTGTTAGAGGCAAAGTTTAAAGTAGTTTCAAGAAGTACTAGATCTGCCATTGCGCTGGAATGGAATTGCTTTTGTTCATAAGGAAATCACAGGACTCAAAAAGCTTGTTTAAATATGTTTATAAGGCAGTCCTTGCCAGAAACTGAATAATCCCTATTGCTTCACAGGGTTGATTTTTGGAGCCTGTGAAGTCTGAAGACACAGTGGGGCTTTATGTGGGGGTAGGGGAGCCAAAACACAAGCTTGATGACTGTCCCCTAAATCCAAAGGTTGATTTGTCCTAAAGGAAATGGGGAGGAGGGGAAGTGGATACAAAAGGGAGTGGGACAGGGGTTGCCAGGGGAAGGTAGGCACCATTTAGAGGGAAAGGAGAAAAGGCTGGTGTTATAACGGAAACCACCAGGGGATGAGGGAAAGGGGCACCTAGACCCCAAGCCATCAAAGCACTTAAGCATGTGTTTAACTTTAAGAATGTACTTAAATCCCACTGAGCAATAATTAGTTCTTTGAAGTCAGAGTTAGAGGGATTCCACCAAGAATGTTACCCCTCTGATACTTGACACCAAGGATGTGATACTCCCAGATTTTCCTATAACAAGGCAAGAGCTGTGCATTCAGGTTTTACAGGAACCTGAATACAGAAGACAATTGGCACTCATGATCCCTGGCTGTGTAGAAGAATCCTTTTGAGGTTCTCACAGGGAACAGACACTCAAAATGCTTGCTCAAAACAGAGGGAAAACTGCTGTACCTGCTTTATATCTCAAATGGAGCAAAGAGCCTCTAATCTCTTAATTTCTCCCTATAACTGCCACTTACTCAGTAAAGCCCTGATTCAGCAAAGCATGTAAGCATGTGCTTAACTTTCAGCATGTGCTTAAGTCCCTTTGTCTTCCATGATCCTTGAAAGATAAAAATTTCAGTGGGAACTGGGCACCTGACTCCGTTAGCCTCCTTTGAAAATTCCAGCAATAATTTTGCACCTCAGATTGGGATCACTTTGCTGGGACCATCTGTTTTTTTCTATTTTTTCCATCAAAACTATTCCAATATCTGGCATCCTTCCTAAATGTTTTAGTCAATGTTGACATTTGAGAAGGATTGGCTGATTCATAATAAGCAAATAGATCCACATGATATTGATACTTAACCTTTGCATCTGCACCTATTGCAGAAAAATAAACATTTGGAATGATGAACCAATCAGCATATGGTTTTCAAGGTCAATTTTACTCTAAGACTTGAAAATTATCAGGTAAAAATCTACCTGAATATAGTGAGAACATATATATTTTTAGTGAGGGACCTTATCAAAGGCTTGTTGCAAAGCTGAATGTATTATAGTGTCACTTCTTTATCCACTAGTTTATTGACTTCCTCAAAGAATTCTAGCAAGCTGGTGAAATAGGATTTTATTTGACAGAGCTGTGCTGGTTTGCCATGCCTGTCAATCTCTTGTATCATTTTAGTTCTTTCAGCTAATTTACTTGGTAGTGGAGTGAAGTAAGGGTTATTGTTTTTTTAGCTCCCAGGATTGTCCCATGCTCTTTTGTTGAAGACAGGTTCAAATTGACTATGGCCTTTGTCAAACACAATCACTATGACTATGGCAGAGACAAACACAATCACCTGATCTTGGCTAAGATTTGGTTATTTCAAACTAAACATGCCACTTCAAACAAAAGGCATCTGAAAGCTGAATAAATTACAAGTTTTGGTATATGGACTTGGGCTATAGTCTCAAAACAAGCCATGATCATACACACAGTATGTGATTATTTACAGGTTCTGGCTTTTATTTTATACATGAGAGAATTAACAAATCTATAACAGTTACCAAATGCCATAGAATATTAAAATGGAAAGAAAATTAAAGAAATACTATTTACTTTTCACTGTATATGCCATGTATTTACTTTTTGCTATTCTCTCAGTTTTGAGAGTGAACACACAGATCTCCAACTGTCCAAGGAATTGTTGTTGGAGATTCACAACTAAGAAGAATCAAAAGAAGATTCTTCAAGCAACAGGCAGACACCATAAGGGTGTATTGTCTTCCCAGAGCCAAGAACCAAGACATCACTCTGAGACTGGGTAGACTTCAGAAGTCAACTGGCAAGGATCCATTGGTCATATCACCACTAATGACACTGTGTCATGAGATATCTCACAGATGATAGATGACTTCAGGAAACTCGGAAGCATGCTGAAGAAGAAGAATGTCCAAGATTCTGCCTGTCCCATGAGAGAAGGAAGACAGAAGGCAGAATTTCTGTAAGTGAACCACTGGCTAGATACGTGGTGAAGAGGGCAAGGGAGATTGGTTTGGTGGAACATTGGTCCATCCTCTATGGGGAGAGAGGACTGTATAGTTTGGATGGCCTCCACCCCAGCAGAAGGGGAACCAATTTCTTCTAGGACTGACTGCTAGAGTAGTAAGGAGAGCTTTAAACAAACCAGAGAAGGTGAGGGTAAAAAGGGGGAAGATATGAGACAAAAGGCCAATGGCTGGAAGTTGAAGCTAGACAAATTCAGACTGGATATAATTACAGTGAGGCTAATTAACCACTGGAACAATTTACCTAGATCGTGATGGATTTTCCATCACTGGCCATTTTAAAATCAAGATTGAACTTTCTTTTAAAGGATCTGCCCCCAAAAGGAATTATTTTGGGGGCAGTTCTATGGCCTGTACTATACAGGAGGTCAGACTAGATGATCACAGTGGTTCCTTCTGACCTTGCACTCTATGAATCTGTGAAACTTAATGGTGTCAGTTTCATTTTCAAATTCTTAATTCTGCAATGCTTGAATTACACATATTGAAGGTGTGTGTTTTGTTTTAAAAGAGCTAAGCAGTAAAAAAAAAGCTATACCTTTCCTCATCATGTACATTTCCATGCCTCTTTTCTGCTTTAGGTCCCATCCTAGGTCTCATTTTTTGACATGAGCATTTTTTCTAAATGGCCAATAGAGCTAAAAGGTTTTTTAAATATTTTATATGCAATTAGTATATTTCTAAATAAAGTCATCAAAACAATTGTACAAAGTCTCAATGATAGAGGAATAAAGGAGAAGTATTCAAATAGAGAGGTGTGTGCATTTTCAGAAAAAAATAATCGTATGCAGGTAGTACATTTCTAAATAAAGCTGATGAAACAATTGCACAAAGGTCACAAAATATTAATGATAAAGAGCAAAATTATAACCAGAGGATTAGTTGCATACTACAAGGGACAGGCACCTTTCAGAGATGACCAAGAAAGTTTCAAAACATCCAGAAAGGGTAAAAGTCAGAGAGAAGAGAAAAGCATCTCAACCCACAGATTATTACTGGTCAAATGGCAGAAACCCCTGTCCTGAGAGCTTGTGACAAACCATGCCCTTCGAACCCTCTGATGCTATGCCTGCTTGGCTGAGTCAATCAAAAGGTAGTCTTTAACCAAGGGGCCTCTTTTAAAATGCATCAAATTTTTCTGTGTTGTTCTGAACACAGCACGTTATGGTTTATCCACTGATATTTAATTACTGCATATTTTTTCAGTCACTGTGAACACACTGCTTTATTTATTGCATCATATTAAAATGTAAATTGGAGCTAAAATACCAAACAAAAGGAATGTGCATGTTGATTTCTTTATCAGCCTTTTAACAAAATCTATGCAAATGTTGCAGACAGCCTTATTTGTTTTTAATCCTGTACCAGGAACCAAACTTCTTCTTTCTACATAATGGCTTTAGCATTTGTCTATAACAGGGGTGGCCAACCTGTGGCTCTGGTGTCAGATGCGGCTCTTCAGAAGTTAATATGCGGCTCCTTGTATAGGCACCGACTCTGGGGCTGGAGCTACAGGCGCCAACTTTCCAGTGTGCCTGGGGGTGCTCACTGCTCAACCCCTGGCTCTGCCACAGACCCTGCCACCACTCCACCCCTTCCCATGCCCTTCCCTGAGTCTGCCATGCCCTCATTCCTCCCCGTCTCCCCCAGAGCCTCCTGCATGCCACAAAACAGCTGATTGGGAAGTGCGGGGAGAGAGGAGGAGGCACTGGTGGGTGGGCTGCTGGTGGGTGGGAGAAGCTGGGAGTGGGGGAGCTGCTGGGGAGTTGCTGACATATTACTGCAGCTCTTTGGCAATGTACATTGGTAAATTCTGGCTCCTTCTCAGGCTCAGGTTGGCCACGCCGGTCTATAAAAAATGATAGACAGACCCTAATGAAAAACGTGCCTAATCTTTATACCAATTTCCCTTATTCTATTTACTTAAAGTAATATATTTCTTCATAGCCTTTTATATTTATTGGAAATAGGTGCCTTTTGACTTCAGCTGTGTGCAGGCCTCTGAATTTAAATTCTGTAGCACCAGTTTACAGGACACCATTTGTAAATTGTGAAGATTTTTGAGATCCGCATAACATCTCCACAATTTACAAAGGAGTTTTACAATTAAAAAAAAAGTTAGAAAAGACAAGCTATATTTTTGTAACTGTGTGAAGGAGATAGATAAAGACTACCCCCTCTGATGCTCTTTCCTGAGGCCTGGTCTACAGGACACTACAGAGTTGGATCAATGTAAGGCAGCCTACGTCAACCTAGCTCTGTAAGCATCTGCACTAAAATGTAGCTCCCACCAATGTAACTCACTCACTACACTGACTTAATAACTCTACCTCTGCAAGAGGCGAAGCGCTTTAGTCAATGTAGTGAGGTCGATGCGGTGTCAGTGTAGATACTGCGTTACTTACATCGACTATTGCTGCCTTTTAGAAACCATCCCACAATGCCCAACTTTGGCAGTTAAATAGGTGCAAGTGCTCCTGGTGAGGACGTGCACCACCAACAAAAGGAGTGTAGTATGGACCCGTAAAATTGATTCAATTAATGCGGTGGCTGTACGTCAATGTAACTTAGTTCGACTTAATTTTGTAGTGTAAACTTGCCCTGAGAAACATGTCCTCCACAACCCCTCATCCTTTTTCCTAAGAAAACCATCTTTTGCAGTGTATTCAGCAAAATATTTTTTTAATCATAGGATTAAAATTAAATAAAATGAGACTTGAAATAAAATGTTTAAAAGCTATACTAGTCCATCCTTTTAAACATAACATGCGTCTGTTTTTAGATTGGATCTATACATTACATCCTAGAAAGGCCAAGAACAGGAAATTGCTAAGTTTACATAATTTCCATAATTAAATAATTATCATTCTGCACCAGAGAGTCAGGTCCCTGTTACATCTCAAGTTTAGCAAAGCTTTGCCTAAACAAAGTGTGTAATATGCAAAATCTCCTGTAAAAATAGTTTATACAGATATAGTTTGTAATTTGGGAAGAAACAGGTGTCTTGGCAATAGCAGTATCCCCATTTACAAATGTGTGTTTGTAAGTTTAAAATTGTCTAAAGTACAGACATAAATACAAGGGAATGTCAATATTTATTATACCTACTTTTACATCTGTGTTTCTATAAAAAAATAAAATTCAAGTCTTGGATTTCTAAATTCTTGAGCTAAAAACAAGGGATTTTATGTGGGGTTTATGGGGTCTTGTAGGCCATTCTTTCAATATCCCTTTGCTAAAGAAATTGTTTTTAATAAAGGACTAAATAAAATGGGAATGAAAATTAATTTTTAAAATGTAATCTATACCACCTTTAAAAAATGAAAAACCCATGTTAGTGTGTTTTACAATGCTATTATGTATTAGTTAGTAAAAAAAGACGTCAATACCAGGATATTTCTAAATTTAAAAATGTGTTATTTGGGGCTGGGGGTGGGTTCTTTGTATGGATTAATTTTAAATACCCTTTCTTTGAGCCATTACAAGGGTTGTTCCCTTTTGAGATGTGTTTTTATATACAGAGAACTGGACATTGGGTGAAAAACTTTAAGCTTGATATTAACCTGTTAGTTAATTTTAGTCTCTAGAAAGTGTGTTATGATTTTGTTTTATACATACATGTTTTGTTTCCAGTATCCTTACTCACTATCACTTGAATCTTGAATCTTTTTTTAGTAAACTTATTCTTATTTTCACTATAAATATATCTAAGAGCTGTGATATAGAGCAACTTTCTGGACCAGAGCTGAATCTTACAAGCTGGTATATATACTGGTCCTTTGGGGATAGCAGACCTAGTATTTCTGTGAGTAGCCATGACAAGGCCTGGATATCATAGGGGAATGCCTCAAAGGGACTTGGGGACTGGGGTGCACCTATTATTAACCCACAAGTCAAAGTAAGGGCTGGCATAGCCCACAGGAGAGTGCTTGAGTGGCTAGAAGGCTGTTGGTGTTTGGAAGCTGACACCCAGCTAAGTACAGGCAAGACTGCCTCATGTTAGAGGCAGGAGGGTAACAAGGTGACTCTCAGTCCTAGGTACATATCAAAAACAAAACAACAAAGAAAAGAGAGCCTGTTTTAGACTCTTAATTGTGGTAATTTTTCAGAGACAGAGGGATAGTAAAAAAAGTCAGCGGCTTTACTGTAATGACATTGTCATCTATCGCTGGATCGTCAAATACTGACTTGCTCTTGCTGTCCTCCAATGGCCCCCCAGCTACTGTGCTCATGTATATGGGCTATTCCTCCTACCTCTATCAAGAAATACATTAATATATTTAGCTTCTTATAATTTTACAGCAACTTCTTATAAAATTCTGTAGAATGCCTTACCTCATACCTTGACTCTATCTGCTCTGAAGCAGGCAAGAGGGCTCCTGGCACCCTCTCCTCAAGCATGTATGGTACAGTTATGTCTTTTCCCCCACTTACAGGCATGGATATCTCCTTGGGATCTCCCTGCTTCTTTGGATCAATTTCTAGATGGAAAACAGCATTCAGTATCAGTGCTGCCAGTTCAGTGAAATAAATGTACGTAGGTCATCTTTCCTGATCACGAGCAGATGCACCCAAAGGCAGTTCAAGCTTCTTGGAGCCTGTAGGTGTCTTCCAAAATGCCATAATCCAACCTTTCGGCTCCCTGTCAAAGATCTCTTGCAAAAAAGCCTGGTTTTATTCACAAAGGTCAAACAGGTTTTGGTTAGTGTTTTTCTAGTGCCCCAATCAGCAGGAGACCATTTATGACAGGCTCTGCAAAAAAGATGCATTTTTCAAACCATCCAACAGCCAGTAGCCACACCCCAACCATGGTGCAGATATATTCTGGTTGGCTCAGGGAAAGGGGGAGGTATGTTTGCGCTAATGGTCATGTGGTTAAAGATTGTCTTCTAGTTGGCTCAGCAGGTGAGGTGGGGTTGCTTGCAAGCCCCCAGAACTGAAGTTCTGTCATTTGGCTGCTAGTAGCTAACGGGGTATCCTGCTTTTCTTTTCTCTTTTTTTCCATTATGGATTTTTAAAAACTTTCTTGGACAGCTCTGAATGAAGACTGTAAAACAACAAGGTAAATACCACTAAAGTTAGGTTTTCACTCTCTATCACTAATATTTTGTGGCCTTTCTGGAATTGTTTAATCAGCTTTATTTAAAAAGTGTACTATGTAAATGCATAAAAACATTTTTCTTTGAAAATGTGTGATTCTGTGTATGTTTTAATACTACTTTAGTCCTCTGACCTTAAGACTTTATTTAGAAATAAACTAACTTCATAAAAAAATCCTCTTAAAATGGGGATGAGGCATAAAATCTCTATTTACTCTGTTATTTATAATGCTTCAAATAATGATAAATTAAATAATATGTAAAAATTGTTTTTTTCATAATGTCCTCTGGGTCCAAAAAGAAACCTAAAGGCTCCGGGAAAGGGATGAAAGGGTAGGAGGAACTTCCAAAATTATGCAGCCTGCTCAATGGACCAAAAAAAAAAAAAAAAAAGAGGGTGGGAAAAAAAGGGGCCATGCAGTGTAAAGATGTGCATTTATTGGCACAGTATCATGGAAGAGTGTCAAAATTTATATAATGAGTAAAGGTACAGCTTTTTTTAAAAAAATACTGAACTGTTTTCATTAGATTTTTTTTTTTTAAATGCCATGAGCACATCTCTCTTGGTTCTACAATTTGTAAATCCTTCCTTTTGGAAAGTCAGAATTGTGGGTTAAATGTGAGCTGACAGTATCCTTGTAGGACCTGATTTATGACAGACTATGACCTAGTAATTTTTGTGTCCAGAAATAATGGTGCCTGCATTTTTGCATCTAAAATTCATTGCAGAAACAAACATTACTAGTTAGAACCTAATGACCCGACTTATAGGTACAAAGAACTAGTTAAGAACCAACTTCTCTTTTCTGATGCAGTTCCAATGAAGTCAATAGAACTGTGCTATCTTACACCAGCAGACAACTCGACGCTACATGTCTAACTGCTATTATTTGTGCCGATGATTCACTAGGAGAAACATTTTTAAAATAAAGTAATAATTGAATATGCAAACGCACAGGCCATCTCTGACAATCCATTTTTAGTGTTATTTTGACATTTGTTTTTAATGAACATTATTTTAAAGAAGATCAATAAAGGGATAAAGTGCATTTCACATCTAGAGTGAATTTGGCTTCAAATCCAGACCAGATAAGTAGTGAAAAAAAGTCATAATTTTATGGTTGTTCAGTATCAGGTGAAATGAGTTGTTGGACCCCTTTCCATTTCTGCTGGACAGGTATCCTCATTGTAAAAAACATCAACAAAACAGGCACTAGCTGGCAGCTTAGTTAAGTTTTTTTGAAAGCCCAAATACTCACTGGACATGGAGACATATTGTCCTTCCAGATCGGTGTGAAGGCATATTGGCAGGCTAGAGGATGGATCCTACATTGCTGCTGACTTCATTTTAACCGCTGGGCAGCTAAATATTGGCATTCACTCTCCAAGACAAGTTTTACCAACATTAACAATATTTTGAAAGCTTATTGGTTAATTTATAAATATTATCTTTAAAAAATACGCTATTCGGATAATACTTGGCCATCAATGTCAACAAAGACAGAGGGCAAGAAAAGCTATATTCCAGCTCATTAGAGAGAGCCTTATTACAAAGAAGAAAAGGGATTTAAATGTGTACTTAATAATTTTGCTCATTCTGCTTCTCTAAGAGTTTATTAGCAATACATATTTTCTGCTGATTACATGAGTTATGAGGAATTCCCTAGTCTGGGAAATAACAAAACATAAAGTGAAAAAATAAACCTAAGGAGGAAGCAAATGTATTCTGAAAAGATCAGAAAAGTTAATTAAACCAATCCAGAATCAGAATATCAGGGTTGAAAGGGACCTCAGAAGGTCATCTAGTCCAACCCCCTGCTCAAAACAGGACCAATCCCCAGACAGATTTTTGCCCCAGATCCCTAAATGGACCCCTCAAGGATTAAACTCACAACCCTGGGTTTAGCAGGCCAATTGCTAAACCACTGAGCTATGCAAAAAATAGAGCCCAAAAATACAGCACCAACATTAAGAGCAAATCATGAATATATTACTTAGCGTGGAAATGGGTTGAAATGGTTTAAAGACATTAGACTACTTCCAAACATCAGAATGATACAGTCATTATGAAGGTACTTTGCTTACAGTGCACCAATACATGAAACTGCAGAGTCGCACAGTGAAATCTACAATTCACTTTTAAAATTCCCAATAAATTGAGTGACATTATCACTTCAAACTTACTCCGTACTACCCCTCTCCTCATTGTTCTCTTATATGGCCTATTTGATATATTTAAAAAAAACCTGAATAGTATATTATTACCCCCTTTTAGGGTCCTGAGGATTGTTTCCGTCATGAGGAAAAAATTGATGATGGAGTCAGGTTTTTTTTTTTTATACAATCCTATTTATATTACAAAGAATGTACGAATTCCTTTTCTCCTGAACACATAGGTATTAAACAGCAGGGGACAGTTTCTTTCCTCATGGTTCACAGCCCTTTTCCAGCCAGCACTTCGCACTAAAGCTCTCTCTCTCTAGGCTTTTCTCAGGGCCACATTCCTAGTATTCTGGCCATGTCCTTGGATTTCTGCTACTTCTCTCTCTGATTCTTCAGTATTTCTTCTGCTTTTCTCTCTCTTGCACACACACACACACACACACACACACACACACACACACACACACACACACACACACACACACACTCTCTCTCTCAATATCCAGCAAACCTGCTCCATGCCCCAGTTCAGATTCCTGAGCAGCCTCCATTTCTGCCTGTGTTTTGTGTGGAGCTGCCCGTTCGGTGAAGTGTAAACCAACCTATAACAAAATATTGCCACATACATCCAGTATTTTGTTATGGGTTGGTTTAAACTTCACTGAGCAGGCAGCTCCACACAAAGAGAGAAAACATACAACCTATATGGAGCTCCACACAAAGAGAGAAAACATACAACCTCAGGTTAAAGGTAATCTGTATCTATGTTTATTGAGAAAGATTTTCAAAGACACAAAGAACAGTTAAGCACCAAAGTCACAGGGAATGTCAATTGGAGTTGGGAACTCAAGTCCAATTCATAACTTTGAAAATGACCCTTATTTGTCTAATATTGAAATATATATGGAGTAAGTGTGTTTCAACAGTGAACTAAAGCATGGACACTATCTATTTAGTTCATATTTTTACTGTTCTGGCATATTTACTTGCAAGTTTAGAAACCACTTCTCTCTATACAGAAAAAAACATTTTGCTGCTCTTATTTTCCCTCAGATTTAAAGTCATTTTTTGCCATGTGAATGTGGTCTGTTGCTTGTGGTAAGAATTACATTTTGAAGTGGTCAGTAATACTTTTTCTTTGCTAAACTTCGAGTCTACTATTCTCAATCATTTTCAAGATGTTTCATTTTAAAATGTTTTTTTTTTAAGTGAAGCAAAGTTCTATAGCTAGTAGTCTGCATTATAAGCAGTCTGCTGGCAATAAAAGCTTTAAAGTGACATTTTGATCTCACAAACTAAAGGGAAACTTATCTCAATATTACTGTCTTTAGAGGACTGAGGTTTTGTTTAATGGTATTGTTCAAGGGTTTCAGCCACAATTAGAAGTGGCTTCCTGACTTCCATGACAATTAAAAACTACTTTAGGAAATAATTTGCTTTATTGAATGGGTTGGGGAAAGGGGTTAGAAACACATTCTACCCTCTGGGTCAATACTCAGTACCAGCAGAATGTTGTCTATTAGCAAAGCGAAAAGGGCCAATACACAGGAAAGGAGGTGAAGAAAGGTGCTATATAAACCAAAAGTTTAATCTTAATTATTAGTTAGACCTCGTCGAATTTTTTCAGATTACAAAATTGTGATGACATTTTTGGTCACCATTTTAAATTTCAATGAGAAAACAAGAAACATTTTCCCCAAATGTTCTCAATTTTCCCTCTTCCAACCCCCTCTATATTTTATTTGTTAAATATTTGTAGGCATCTAAATAAGTTGCCTATTCGGGTCTAATGGGAATGTAATGGGAATTGTTGGTGTTCAGATCCACTTGAAATTACGCTTTTCTTGAGGGGGAGGGTCCAGCGCCAAGGCTCCAGCCCACACCCAAACGTCTACACTGTCATTTTACAGTCCTGGTGCCTGAGCCCGAGTCACCTCACACGGGTCAGCTGTGAGTGTTAAATTGCAGTGTAGACATACTCTGAGTCTACTGCTGCTAGCTAATGGAAATACTTCTTTACTTCAAGTGGTTAGAGGCTCATGCTTTTAATGCTAAATTCAAACCCCATAGACAGTCCAACTGAGGTCAATTATGCCTGGTTTTAGCCATTGTGGGGTTTGCTTGGCAGTGGACCATCCAAAATAACATACCAGAAAGGCAATCATATGTCAGGAATAGAGAGGAAGATTTGTGAATCTTCCATGCAGGTACGATCACTGAATCTCTAAGAATGGCCAGGGTTACCCCAGGATAAGGTGTAGAGACAGAGGAATAGGGTGTAAGTGCCCTAAAGTCAGTGAAAAGACTCCCATTGATTTCAGAGAACTTTGGATCAAGCATTACGTTCCAACTGAAGAATTTTTATTACTGATGATGAAGTGCAAGACAAAAGCAGCCCAGCTTGATTTGCTGAAGCCATCTTGAGTTTTAATGGGTAGCAATTAAAAAAAAAAGCTCCTTTTAACTTGTAAACAGAACGAATTAGAGTGGATTTCACATTACAATAATCATGGAATTCCAGGCTGCTATTTCTGCAAACTCCCTTCTCTGAATAGAACACTTTAACAGGGTTGTGAAATAATCCTGCAAGCCCTCTGGGAGAAACTGACTCCTTAGCATAGGTTCTATGTACCAGGTAAGTCCACTTAAGCTTTGAGAACTTAAGTGGGACATAAGTGGTGCCTAGAGCTAATGTTGATGCACCGCCCAGAGGTCAGTTTCACTAACTGACTGCAGAGCTCACATTAACTTCAGTGGGAGTTCTGCATGGAGGGGGTTTATAGGATCAGGCACTATGGGCCTGATTCTCTTCTCACTTTCTCCGTTGTAAATCAAGAATAACACTAATGAGGTGAACAAAGCTATCAGGATGTAAAACTAGTGTCAGTGAATGGAGAATTAGGCCCCGTGTCATTAAAAAACATAAAAAACTTATGGCCAGTCTTTCAAAAGAGCTCAGTATGTTCAAGCCATAAGTGTTGCAATGGGAGCTGCTAAAGGCTGAGCACTTTGGAAAATCTGGCCTTTGGAGGCTAAAACAGCTCCAGTGGAGTCTGAGTCACTTTCTCAAACTGAAACCAATCATTTACAAATGAATAGAGACCAATGTTTGAGGCACTGGTTTGGGCCAAAACAAAAATAAATTCAAAGATGGAAGGAAGGAATAATCTTTCCCGTTCCCTTCGGAAGCACACAAGCTACTCTACAAGATAATATATCTGCACTTAAGCACTTCAGCTCATCTATTGGTTTTCAGTTATGGAATCTGCTAACCTTTCTCTGGTACATTGTAAACCATTCTGTAATCACAGTCCAATGGAGGTAATCCATCAGAACAAAGCTATAGATAATCTGTCTAACTCAGCATGTTAAAAATAAGGAGTGTTTGAAGTGGCACATTTCATGAGTACATATTAGTATTGTATTATCCACTCCCCTTCTTCCCCCCAAAAAAGTATAAGAACTAGAGAAGTTGAAAACATGGGGAATGCTGACCATTGGGGATGAAAACACTGGGAATGCTGAATCACTTAGGACTGAGGTCATCTAAAATGTTATCTAGAGGCACCTGTAAACTGAAATCTTTGTGTTTAACACATATTTGATGCTGACACCATGCATTCATCATCAACGGGGCTGAATATTACTTTGAAAAGACCTTTCTCCTGACCTGTAGTCTCAAGTCCTGGGAGGAGGCAGGGTCTATCCAAAGTAATTGGGTGGCATCAAAGAAGAGTGTAGATTGACACATGGGGAATTTGTAAGAATGAAATATAAAACAAGACTAAAAGTGTTGAATCAGCCATTTTGTGGTATAGGCAGATTTTTCCATTTGCCTGTTACATCATTCACCCAGCTAATACTTTCAACTCAAATATTTAAAATAGGCCTGAAATGAGATGAACAATATCAAAACTCTGTGTGGTAAAATGAAGTCAAGAACATTTAGTCTCTTTCTTTTTCTACCGCAGTCCATTAGTGCTCTACACCTGGCGCTTGGGTAAATATCTTAGTCTGGTGGTAAATTGAAATTTTAAATATTCTATTATATGATTGAAAAGAGAGAATGTGTATACCAGATGAGTAGATGAGAGTAGGATCCATGAGTTATTTTCACATGCCAGGGATGGCTCCCAAGTGGTGGAATGAAGCAAGTCCAGTCATTTTAGTTTTCATAATTACTTTTTCTAAAAAAGTGAATGTGGTGGGGTGGCTGCCCCACCCCCATGCGAGAGGGGGCTAGAGTAGGCCAGAGTGGCTGTGCAGGCCGGCAGCCAATCAGGGAAGGGCCTACTGAGAGCCAATCAGGGGGAGGGAAGGAGGTCAGGAAGGCTGCCACCAAAGGGTCCCTGGGTCGGGATCCAGTGTGGAGGGCGGGCCTGGGTCCTCCCCTTCCTCCTTGCACATACACCCAGCCATTGGATGTGGCAGTAGCGGACTGCACCAGACCCCTGACACAAGGGGGTAGACTTTGGGATGTGGTTGACCACTATGGCGGGGGCACAGAGAAAGACTGATGTTTAACCCCCCTATTTCCCCCCTGGAAGGGCATGAGGATGGACTAGGGGGCATTGCCGGAGGGCAGTGGCCTGAAATGGACATCGCCAAGCGGGGAGCAACACGGGTCCGGACACCAGCAGAGAACAGACGATGGACGGGACACCATCAGCAGAGGGCGCTCCCCATGGACTGAGCTAATTCCTGGAGCGACCAGCAGGAGGCACCACGGTGGTGAATCCCAACCCAGTCACAAGTGGTGGAGAATGTGGGCACTGCGGTCCGCCCCGACACAAGGGCAAGTGCGAGGACTAGCCAGATTGTGCCACATTGAGAGACTGAGACAAAATGGTGGAGAAAAGAGACTTGTATTGGAGGGCCTGGGTGGCTCGGCTTGCCGAGGGAGTTGTTCTGGCTGCTGCGAGGGTGGGCACCCAGACCAAGCAAGAGATCCGGCACCAAGGGCGAGATGGGATCTCTGAACTGTTTCGCCTATGGGCGAAGGGGCCACTACAAGAGGGAGTGCCCCTACTGGGAGGGGGCAGAGAGGCCCCATCCAGAAAAGGTGCCCCTGTGAGAGTAAAAGGAGGGCCCCCAGCTTGTTGGATCTGTGGGCAGTAGCGTAACTAGCGGGGTGCAGGGGAAGCAGCCGCTTCCCCCGCCTTTCCAAAAGCAGCTAGAGGAGCAGAGGGGGCGGAGGCTGGTGGCCCGCAGAGCGGCCAGCAGCCATGTGGGGGTGGCGGGCATGGCCAGAGGAGCGGGGGGGGCGCGCGGCCGGAGGAGCGGGGAGCACAGCATGTGGGCCGAAGGAGCGGGGGAGGGCGCAGGCTGATGGCCCGCAGCGCAGCCGGCAGCCCTGGGGAGGTGGCGGGTGCGGCCGGAAGAGCGGGGGGGGTGGCACGGGGGTGGCATGGCAGGGCCGGAGGAGCCATGGGTGGGGAGGGGCGGTGTGGTCAGAGGAAGAGCCAAGGGGGGCGTGGCCAAAGGAGGAGACAAGGCGGGGCACCTTTTTTATGTTTGCTCCCCCTCCTCTTAGAAGCTGGCTACCCCACTGTCTGTGGGGAACCAGGACGCCTGAAGAGAGAGTGCCCCTACAGGGCTCCCAAGGCCCGGGTGAGCCCAGAAGGAAGAGCTAGGGCCCAAACAAGCAGGAGTACAGCTGTGGCAGGGGGAAGACCCAAAAAGTGCTTCCACTGCCACGAAAGGGGTCATTTAAAGAGGCACTGCCCCCAGAGGTGGAAAGGGGGAGTGTCCGAGACCAGGGCTCCGTCAGAGACCAGCCCCAGGGAAGGAATGGTGAAGACTGAGGCCCCTAGGAAGAAAGGTGCTGGGGGAGAGAGGCCCCACATAAAAGAGGGAACCCATATAGGGGTTGCGAGGGCTGATGTGGGAACCCAAATAGAAGTGGGAACCCACGTAGGACCAGGGAGGTCTACGGTGGGGACTCAAACCCTAGAAATAGGAAGCAGGCTGCTCCAGATGGTGGAGGGCCTGCGAGAGGAAAGGGATGCCTTGCGAGCACAGCTGCAAGGAAGCTGGGGCGATAGGACGCCTTTCCTTCCCCCCCCGTGAGCATTTTTAAGGGGGAGGGTGTGTGATGGGGCGGCTGCCCCACCCCAATGCAGGAGGGGTCTAGAGTAGGTCAGAGCAGTTGCGCAGTCTGGCAGCCAATCAGGGAAGGGCCTACTGAGAGCCAACCAGGGCCGAGATTAGAGCCAGCCAATCAGGGCTAGGCTAGGCCCTATATAAAGGCTGCCTAGGAGCGGAGCAGGCAGTCTCTCCCAGGCCTTTAAAGGGTGAAGGTCTGTCTCCTGCGTGAGGAGGCTAGCACCTGGGGCAGGGCAGGCTTGGGGGAGCCGAAGGGAACTCCAGCCTGCTACCTGCCAGGCTGCGGGCCCTGAGGGAAGGGCCTAACTGGTGCAAAGGGGCCGAAGGGGAAGCAGCCCAGGGAGAATGATGCACAAGGGGATAAAAGGTTGGGACCCAGTGTGGAGGGCGGGCCTGGGTCCCTCCCTTCCCCCTTGCATGTACACCCAGCCATTGGACGTGGCAGTAGCGGACTGCACCAGACCCCTGACACAAGGGGTTAGACTTTGGGATGTGGTTGACCACTGTGGCTAGGGTGCAGAGAAAGACTGCTGTTAACCCTCCTTCCCCCCCTCCCTGCCGGAAGGGGATGAGGATGGACTAGGGAGCACTGCCGGAGGGCAGTGGCCTGAAATAGACGTTGCCGAGCGGGGAGTAATGCGGGTCCGGACACCAGCAGAGAACAGATGATGGATGGGACACCACCAGCAGAGGGCGCTTCCCATGGACTGAGCTAATTCCTGGAGCAGCCAGCGGGAGGCGCCACGGTGGTGAGTGCCAACCCTGTCACAGTGTAATTAACCTCACAGAACGAATGGTCTAAGCTGAGAGCCATATGCTTCAGAGTGTAAGGATCTGTGGACTAGAGTGCTGGTCTCAGGGCTGGCTCTGGTCTCTGACCCTGGCCTGATTCTGACCCCAGCTCTAGCAATTCCTCTGACTCCTGCTCACTGACTACTGTCTCTGACTTGTGGACTCCAGCCCATCTGTGACTGCTAGGCCAAACTTCCCACATCCTTACACTGAGTTGTAAAATTTGTTGTGAAACAGATTCCCTCTGTGGCCTTGGGAAAGTCACTTAACCTCAGTGTCTCAAATAAGCAGTCTGTAAAATAGGCCTATGGACAGGGATGGCAATTTCTTGAAATAACCTGGACAAACCATATGGAATTGTGTTCAACTTTACTGAATTAAGTCTCTTAAGAGCTCATTGTATTAAAAATGCAAATGTGTATGTGTTATTGTAGGATTGTATGTAACTTGTCTAGGAGATGTGAATAATGTAAACCTTAGGACGTGTTATGCAATTCAAAGGACTCTCTTTTAAACAATCGGGTAAGATCAGAATGAAACTCTTAGTTGAGTAGTATGGTGTTGCTAGATCCAGTATGGCATACTGGGAATTGTAGTCTTTGAGTTAGTAAAAACTAGCAAGAAAAGTGTGTGTGTGAGAGAGAGAGAGGGCTGTGCTCAGGGACTACTGATGCAAGTGCTTCTGGATCTGCATGTGGTTCTAAATAAATCTTAGCTGGATTTCACCCTTTCTGTCTTGACTCCCACCACGCAACACACTGGCAATGAGGAGGGCTTTCCTGACCCTGAATGATATAGAATTCTGCCAGTATGCAGTATGTATTACAAGTCAGTTATAGATAAGCAACCAATGACAGGAATGGGGCTCATCAAGTAGCACACTAAGTCTAAGCTTCGTTCACAAAGTGGCCCATGGCCAAACTATTGCAAGTAAATAGATTCAGGCTGTATAGAAACTGCTGAACTGATGTCCAACATTAATTCTACTGCCTTAAGGCTTCCCTCCTCCTTCCAGTCACACTCAAAACAATAACATCAGGCACAGATTTGTTTGCTGCACTGAACATGCAGTTAGTCAATGGGCACATTGCCTCTACCCCATCTGGCACCACTACAACACATACTCCAGACTCCACCTTTAACAAGGATAGTACAGAGGAGGCCCTTGGCCGTGCATTTGGATTTATTCACAAAATTAAACTTTCACCTAATGTGACCCTTGTATGACAGAAGTTGCACCATCTACCATTCTGTTAGGGATGCTGTATTGCAAGAACTTAAAAAAAAATTAGTACAGAATAGTGGTATTGAAGAGATTGCATTATCTGAATGGGTCCCACTGATAGTAGTGACAAGGAAGAAGTGGTGACCCTAACAGCATCCTAATGCAAAAGGGCAAGGGGTTAACTGACATGCGGTAGTGCTTTAAGTGAATTTAAGGACCATATAGCCAACAAGGGGAGGAGATAACCACTCCGCATCACAGCAGGGGGAGGAGACTGGAGGAAATGGAACAATTTGCATTTTAGCAAACACCAGCAGGGGAAGAAACCAGCATAGCACTTTCTTCACCACCAAACTCCATGTCACCTTCCTCACAGCTTGAATAAACTTTACTTTGAGGGGTAATCTTCAGAAAAATCTATCACAAAGGTGCACTGGATTATAACTTGGGAGGGGGTTGCCCTTATTTTATCTTTTACCTAAGGAGGTAAAGGAACCAAGCACTTTGGACTTTGTGGGCAATCTTGACCAGGGAGTGGTCAGCCATCTTGCTGGAAACTACCTTGAACAAAATCTATAGCTTTCTTTGTTAATTCTTAGGTTCTATAAAGCACTTTTCACTTTTATTTGCTTGTAACCATTTCTAACTCTATTCTTTGTACTTTAACTCACTTACAATCCTTTCCACTTTTGTTAATACATTTGTTTTACTTTTAATCAGAACTAACCCAGCGCTGTGTTTGACTTAAAGTGAATGTTAACTCCAGTTAATGTGGCAAGCTGCTGGGTATTGCATCTTTTTTTAAAGAAACAAATCTTAATACTCTCTGAATGGCCCAGGAGAGGGCTGGACATTGCTGACTGTATGGTTTTGGGAAAATTTGGGACTGGGAAATATTGGGGTTATCTTGCCAAGTGTAATCAAGACTGGTAGAAGCCAGAATGTGGCAGTGGTGTAACAAGCAGGCTGCTGGAATCAGAATTTCTAAGCCAGAGCTGGTTAACATAGACATGTTTGTATGCCGTTCATGCTTGTCTGATGGCTGGGAGCATCCAGGCAAAAGAGGTACAGCAGCAGATCATTTTGAGGCAATCAGGATTACAGGGCAGGCAGCGAAACCCTTCACTGGTCTGGATTGCACCCCAAAATGTGACCGGAACTTACTTCCATACTACATACAGATCACAACCCTTTTATGACATTGTTAGCATCTAAAGGACTCGAATGAGTGGGAAGCCAAATTGTTAGATGGCCAGCAGGACTACTGTCTTTCACGTATGCAGAAGTATAGGCAGGGAATTAAAAACGTGACAGCTGACTGCTTGTCCCACCTGTCCTTGCCTTCACCTCACATACAGATAGATGACAATAAAGAAGTAGTAACACTTATAAAGTAACATTTATATTACATGTAATGCAGGCATTACACAAGAACAATTCAAAACTGTTTGCTTTAGCATACCAGATTCAACAAAGATTGTGGGAACTGCTGATGGTAAAATGGCCACAGAACCCCAAATGCTTTAATTTGGTACCTTACTTTATAGGTACACTATGAATTTTTTCTACAAGATGGATGCGTGATATGAGGTACTTGTCAGTTAATTGTGCCAGATGAACAGCAGCCAAAATTCTTACATCTTGTGTGTGACACACATCAAGGAATTGTCAGAATGAAACAGTGTTTACAGGATGTGAATAGGTGGTCCGGAATGGATGTTTAAGCTATAAAAACATGAGTTACTTGCCAATTACATGATAAGATGGTGGTGATGCATGTGCCACCCTTACAACCTATTCTTCCTGAAGATGCGGCATGGGAAAAGGTTGACATTGATACTGTAGGTCCAGTTGACAATGCACCCAGTGATTGTCGCTACACTATCACCCTACTTCAGTAAATGGAAGGAAGTGGTGTTTGTTACAGGTTGCCTCTGCTACAATGATCAAGTTTTTGTCAGCCTTTAGCAGGAAAGGGAGCCCCAAAGGATTAGCATCTGACAGTGCAATATACCTCATTGGAATTTGAAACTTTCTGGCACAGAGGAATATTAGACATAGAAGATCATCCAAGTATTACCCTCATGCTAATGGAGAAATTGAACAATTCAAAAGAAGTTTGGAAGATAGTCTTCAGACAGCTATGTTGGAAAGAAAAGTGTGGACAACCTTCACTACTGATTTCTTACAGATTGACAGGGCTATGTGCCATGCCACCACACAAGTCACTTGCTGCATTGTTGCATAGTAGAGACTAAATTAAATATTGCTGGATTACACGGGCCTACATCTGATATATCCATGCAGCCAGATAAGACCAATGGTTAAACAGAAACACCAAAAATATAAGATGTCTACAGATAAACACCAAGGCACTGAAATTCAAATGTGGTTTGTTTATATGAGTACAAAAACTTGGCATCTTACAAAAAGGAACACCCAGGTTCACATCTCTATTGAAAATTGTTATAAAAAAGGACCAAACACTTAAAAACTGTCAGATGGTTGTGTATGAAATGCTATTCATCTTGCACTTGCTTATCATGAACAAAGCAGATATGTTTCAGATAAACTAACTGGTTTAGATGATTTTATTTTGCCACTGACAGTATAGGATAACCGACAGGACACTGACAGTATGTCTGTCAGGCCCAGAGTCAGACAGCCACCTGTATGGACTAGAGACTGTTATGTAATTATTAACCAAAAAATATTAGTCTTTTGTTATAATTAGTGATTTAATTATAGTTACATAACCATTTCTTCTTAATTATTTGCTAATTACTTCATGGGTGTTTATTAATTTGTAAGATTGGGTTTGTTCCTAAGATAAGGGGAAATATGGTGTTGCTAGATCTGGTGTTGCATGCTGGAAGTTATGGTCTATGTGTTACACTCACTCCCTGCTTCCTGTTAGTTTTTGTATGTGTGTCACAACTGTGGTCAGGTACGACTGCTGCAACTACTTCTGAAGATGCATGGTAGTTGTCTAAATAAAACTTTGTTGGATTTAATCCTTTTGGTCTCTACTTCCACTACGCAACAAGTAGGGTTGCAAGGAGGAGAATGCAAATGCCCATTTCCAGATCTGATCTCTTGAAGCTTCACCCTGGGAGGAGACCTTTGTCTACAGATTATTTATTCCCTGGATGAAAAGGCCCAAATGCCATAAAAAAGGAACTCACAGATTCATGGGTGTTCTTGTTCTGAGCAAGGCAAAAGGAGTTGTGAACTTGTAAACACAGGAAAATCCCTCTTTAAGGTTTGAAGGACCGTTTACCTGCTGGAGTTGGGGGTGATCTCAGTTTATTAAAATTCATTTAGGTTCTTTATTGGTTTTTTAATGTTTTCTCTGTAATGCTTTTACATTAAGAATAAATCATAGAATCACAGAATATCAGGGTTGGAAGGGACCTCAGGAGATCATCTAGTCCAACCCCCTGCTCAAAGCAGGACCAGTCCCCAACTAAATCATCCCAGCCAGGGCTTTGTCAAGCCTGACCTTAAACCTCTAAGGAAGGAGATTCCACCACCTCCCTACGTAACCCATTCCAGTGCTCTACCACCCTCCCAGTGAAAAAGTTTTTCCTAATATCCAACCTAATCCTCCCCCACTGCACTAAGACTGTATGGTGACAACTGTGGGTAATTAGGCAGTTGTGACATACTGTACCTTAAAATAGTACCCTGTAACCCCCATATTCATCATTTGTATCTGGTTGTGATATTTCATACAAAGCATGCCTTGCAAGGTATCTGCTAAAACTTATTGTTCTGTCAAAATATGTGTACCATCATAGTATATGGAATTATGATATGTGTGATATAGTAGTTCCTGAAATATTGGGTTCCCTGGAGACTGTCATTGCTAGCTCTCTAGTGGCAACAATGGAAGTGACCCACACCCAAATGGGACTATCATGAACCATTGACTGCCAGGGGAATTGTAAACAAGAGATTTACAATTCTGTAAGAGACAGTTGCGCAAGCACCACATGTTGGGGATTGCACAACTCTGTAACTCAGCAAGGCCCACCAGGACATGTCTGGGTATCTTCCTGGGACATGAATTGAGAATATAAAATAAGAGAAAGTGTCATAATGAGACCACCTCTCTCCTGCTCCCACCTACTGTGAAGGCAACAAGAACTCTGGGAAGACAAAGACTTAGAACTGAGGAGATTGGTCCCAGGCTGAGAAGGAAATTCTGCCTGTGTATTAAGAAGTGTAATCTGCCTGTAACATCCACTGGGGTTAAAGGTATTTGATTTAAATCCTGTTTAGTCTGAAAGTTTAGGATTTAGAATGTGTTGACTTTTTTTTTCTTAAGTAACCATCTCTGACTTTTATGTCTACCACTTGTAATCATTTAAAATCTATCTTTCTGTAGTTAATACATTTATTTTAACGTTTTATCCTTACCAGTGAATTTGTCAAAATTGCTTGGGGAACCTGCTCAGATTACAAAGGCTGGTGCATGTCCACTATCCTTTGACAAAGTGGCAAACTAATGAGCTTGCATTGTTCAAGAGACGGTCTTGAGCAATGTAAGATGGTACATTTCTGGGGGTACAAGGCTGGGGGCTGGAAGGATTTGCTGGTGTCGCCCTCTCTATAGTTAATAAATGGCTTGGAGAGCATTCATGCCACTTAGCTGGGTGAGTCTCTGCATACCGGTGGCTGAGTGATAACAGTGCCTGGAGGGGTTTGCTGCTTTTCAGTGGCAAAAAATTGAGAGAGAGCCCAGGCACAGTGGTCCCACAGTTCCAGGTTCTATCCTGGTGATCCTGTCACAGCAGTTCATAGCTTCTGAGGAGAAGGCAAATCAGGCCTGTTGAGGCAGTTTGTGTTGGTGGGGAATTCAAAGTGTAAACAGAGAACTCTGCAGCCTGGGAATATCTGACTCAGGAGGGAGAGAGACATGAGTCTCTGCCCAAGAAATATGACTGCTTGTTGGATATGTGCAGTGGAAAGGCTAACAATTGTTATCTATCTCATAACTGTATGGGAATTACTCAGTGTTTGTAAGGTGCTTCAAAGTTCAAATAAGTTAAGTATTGTAACTCTCTGCACAATATACAGTGTAAATGTGTTGGTAGAAGTTAAATTATTTGCACCCATGCAATTTATTTCTTTTCACTATTTATTGCCCACTTTAATACTACCCGCTTTTCATTACGCCTGTGAATTTTGTATCCAGTTTGCACTCATACCTCTCAACTGATTTTTCCCACCTCATCCTTTGGAGTGGCTGTTTTCCAGTCTCTTCAGTTTTCGGATATTTGCTGTCCCAATCCTACATAGTTCTCATGTAAAATGGCATGCTGGATAGAGCTGAGCAAGTAATGGTTTTGCCATTTCACAAGATCTTGAAGGTTTTTTTAATCACAAATTGGGACGAAAGATTGAAATCTGAAATTTCCATGAACTGATTATCTGAACTTCAAATCGGGTCAATCAAAACATTTTGCTTTGATAATTTTGAAATGCTTCATTTCAACTTTGACTTTTTAAGAACTTTTCTTTCTTATAAGTTCAGTAAAATTTTGAAATGAAGTCATTCTGAGCCAGAAAATTAACATTTTTTGTTTAATTTTAGGATTGGAAGATTTATCAAAACTGACCCAACAATTCGACCAGCTCTAATGAGGGATTACATTCCTGCCTTATAGAGTTCAGGAGCCTAAAGAATGGACTAGCTTGCAAAATTGTGTTATAATGATATTTCACTCTTTCTGGCTTTTCTACCAGTTTTTTCCACAGAAATATAGCATATTTTGAACACTGGTTAAATTTATATCCGTTTTTAAAAACTCTGTAAAATTTAAATTTCTGCACGGTGTGTATGTGGGGGAGAGGGGGAGAATGGCAATGTTTAATGCTTATAACTTGCTTCCGAACTTCACAGGAAGTTCCAAGAGGCTGAACCCAATTAAATTTAGTAGACCGAGACCAAATAGAAGGACAACCTTCCCGTGTGTCTCACGTTACCAGATAGTTCTTGTCTTGTCCCCCTGGAAGTCCTCCTCAGAACTGTAGGGTTACACGGTATACTATTGGATATGGTCTGCCTAAGAATCAATAGAATTAGAACTCTTCTTAGCCATTTCAACCTCAGACAAGAATTTTAGGGCAAATTATATGAAGAAACAGCAGAGAAAGACAGAGGTAAAGACTATATAGTTGGGGAAGAACCTTTCAGAGAGTCAAGAGAATTAAGAACCAAATGTAAGGATACTATTTATTTATAAAACTGAGGGATTTTATTTTTGTTGCACCTTTAAGACTAACAGATGTATTGGAGCATAAGCTTTCGTGGGTGAATACCCACTTCGTCAGATACATGTAATGGCATGTCTGATGAAGTGGGCATTCACCCACAAAAGCTTATGCTCCAATTCGTCTGTTAGTCTTAAAGGTGCCACAGGACTCTCTGTTGCTTTTTACAGATCCAGACTAACACGGCTACCCCTCTGATACTTATTTTTGTTGTCACTCTAGAAGTTGTGGTTATAATGTGAAATGACTGGTAAAAATAGAGGTCCAGACAATCAACTTGTGTAAATTGGCTCCGCTGGCTTCAATGGTGCTATGCTGAGGAGCTGGCCACCTGTGTACTTGCCACTTGTGACTTGCTAAAATAAAATTTATATAATAGAACAGAACATATGTAAAATGTCATCACTGACCAGGAGTTACTACAGAGGATCAGCTGGCCACACCAGTTATCGCCTTATACTTTGGCTAGAGATCTATCTCAAACCACTGTGTGGTTGCATTGGTGAATGCTGACTTTTTAATATGAGTGTCTTAACCAATGACATAACTCTTTCCCCAGACAATCTGTTATCCCGTTTTATGCTCAGCATGGGGGTGCAGATGTCATGGAGCCAGTTACAGCTCCCTAATTCTCTGGACCACTCTGCCCCAGCCCAAGCCACTGTACACCACATGTGGATTGTCAGAGTGCACTATAATCCAATCATACCTACGCCTTCCCTTGTCTTACACCAAATCTTCATTTTGAGGTGGTGCTAGTCCAAGCGTGCTGGCTCTGCACAATCTGAGAGCTTCCCTGTGCTAAGGGAATTCTCAGCTGGCCTGGTCAGCTGCTTTCTAGCCTTTCTGCAGAGGAGTCAGAATGTAGGGGAGAGTCTGGGCCCTTATTGAGTCCTAAAGAGATCATGAGGGAATTGATGACATTTATAATGCAGTTTCCTTTCTCATATAATAATCAGGGAAGATGGCTTACATTTTTAGAAAAGACATATTTGCCAAAAGAGACAAAGTATTATTATAATTGGACAAAGCCAACCAATGTGCAGTGTATGAAATTCTAAAAGACCTTGAGAAGCATAACAAGGAAAAGGAGATGGACTGTAGTTCCTTTTGAATATAACTACATTTTGAATAAAACACAGTCATGCTACCAGTAGAATAAATAGATATTTTGCCATTAATTTGAATGGACTTAAGGCCCTTATGCAATGAGATATTTAAGCATATCCCTTGTTTTGAAATCAGTGGCATTACTGATGTGCTTAAAATTAAGCACATACTTAAGTGCTTTCCTGAAACTGGGCCAGAAATCAAACCATTAGTGGATAGAATCATCTATTTTTCGCTGGAAACCTTAAATTACTCCCTTGAGACAGGTTTAAACACTTAGAAGTTGGGAAAAGAGCCATCCCTGTGTACAAATTCCCACTTAATTTCTTTTATAAATTGGTTAAAATATTTACCCAGATTGCAAGATTATTTATCCAGCCTAATAAACCCAGATTTAGGTGAGATTTGAAAATGGTCTTTCCCTGCACAACATTATAGTACTTTGCTAAATAGGGGTGGACTTAAACACATGTTTAAAATTTAGCAGATATTTGAATACTTTTTCTAAATTAGGACTTTAGTGAGTGTCAGATGGAGGTGTGACTCCTCCTGGCTGATTTGTGTAATTATAGACTTTGGAGTCTTTTCTAACAGTCTAGATTGCAGCTTCCACTCTATTTTTTTCTTTTGGTTTATTCAACACAGGAGGATTGTCTGCAAATATTTACTTGGCTCCTAAGGGAGCATTTGATTAGTAATGAGCTGATGTGCTGTGTCTCAGTGAAGGTTGGTTGTCACTTAATGCTGTTTTTATGTACTGTGTAATGAAATTTACACTGGAGGCTTATAACAGTTTTTGCTGCTAGAAGCATTACCATTGGATGGAGTTTGGTTTTTACTGTTTAATAAAAATAACTAAGGTATATCTAGTTTGGTATTTTTATCTCTTTTTAGGCTCAGATTGTGAGCAGCCCCTAGCCCACACAAGAGCAAGCATGAAGTTTCCTTCCATCCCCTACCCATTCTATGTCTGTTCAGGTGCCGCCCACATTAGCAGTCCCCGTGCTACAGACTGTATGGTGTTGATAACCTGTGTGAGTCTGTTATGATGTTCTATGAATTTCCAGGGGAGGGCTGGGTAAAGGCATGGGAAACATGACAGTTTTGGGAGTCTTTTGGGGGGTCGTATTGTTAGTTGGAGATCATTTTGAAGAGTTTGCTGTGTTCACAGCAACCATGCTTTGCTGAACCACCACATCAGTCCCACTAACCAATCAGTCATACTACTATTATGCAAACACACCACCAGCTTGAACAAGCAACTTCCCTAATCAATCACCTCCCCCACTGCAGGTGTGTGTGCACATGTGTGCTTTTTTGTGTCTCATCTGCTTCTATCTTCTATGTGAAAGGTGTCCGATTTGGTAGTTGTAGAAAGTGACATTATCTTATACAGGTACGAGAGGTGATAACTATGATGTCCTGGTTAATGTCCCCTTTCAATAAAATAAAATTTGGTTTTAATTGCCAAAGCTTTCCTTTGCTCTTTCTGAAAGCATAGTGGCTGCCCCATTTCTCCACATAAATTCTACAGTACCAGCTTCTAAATGATTGAAGTTGCTTTAGAATATCTTGAGTGGAAGCCGTTTTACCGTAAACCTATTTTCTCTTCTTGTCTAGCCTTTGAAAAAGGCAACTACTTTGAAATGCAGAGATTATTCATCCGAAAGTAAGGGTTTTGAAAGAATGTGTTTTGAATCCACGCATTTTGAGGGTTTGAGTTCTCTGACAATATAAAAACATCAATAAAAAGTTAATAACTAAAGTTCTGTGGCTTCCACTTCTGTTTCCTTAATGGTGCATGTAAGAGACTACAACCACCAGGCTCTCACTGTCTTCGTATAGTCAGGTGATTAAAACCTAGGAGATATTTTGAAAGTCTGAAATGTAAAGAGTTTTCATTCATGTCTCTTCTACCATGCATATAATATGTGCAGGTGCACACAGTGCTTCAAATGCCTTCTAGTGGTAGTTTTAAATTACAGTACAGGAAAATTCTGTTTGCTTTTGCTGTCCAGAAAACTGGAAATAGATGTCTGTCTTTGGTGTGTGAATTTTTGGTGTGAGTCTTTTTGAATTAGCAGCAAAACGTAAGATATTTTCCTTTTTAAAAAAAGTGTATTCAGGTAAACAAACATACAGTATAATAAAGGAAAAGTTACATATTATAAAAAAATTGATTTGTTACTATGTTCAGACCCCCAAGATTCAAGAAGGGACTTAGTAGTTTGCTAATAACTGTAAAGAAAAACAAAGAAATAAATGTTTGCAGCTTGAAGATATCCTGAGCTTTGGCGCTTGAGTCCAACTTGTGGTTGAAGGGATAGGGTGGATACTACTTATACAGTATAACATGCAAGAAATTAAAACTTTTTAAAAAATACCTCATTTATTCCACTTCCATTCCATGTATATACACAAAAGGAAATAACATCACATTTCACTTTTCCAGTTTACAGCTGATCTAAATTGTTTACAGACATACTTGGTGTGGTGTACTCATGGACCGAGGTAAAAAAAGGGGAAAAGAAAGACACGAAATGTTCCTGATCTTATTTCATCACATAGTATTTTTAAACTCGTCTTCTTTAACTGATAATATGACGTTGGTAGAGATTTGAATGAAAAGCATTAATTAAAGTGCAATAAAATTGCTTGCTTCTGTTTCATGACTTTCATTTTTCTTAGCAATTCATACTTGCTGCTGCCACACATGCTACAAACATTACATGATAGCTTCATATATTCTTAGACCTGTAATTTAAAAAAAATATCTCTAAAGCACAGTGTGACAAATATGGGAGTGCTCTTTTGTAACCGTCAAGACTGTATCTGGATCTGTCACTTGCATGATATTTCTGTACAAATATTTGTTTAAAAGCTTCCTAACAAGGGACTTTCTGGGACAATCCAGGCAGGGCGGAGAAGATGTTTTGAGATGGTCATCTAACAGCTTCCATTTAAGAGTGATTAATGGATAAAACCAGAACTACTAACTTAGACTACCAATGCAACTGGTTTGACCAAGAGAAGTCAAAAGCCGCCAATACTTGAAGCCTCCTGGAGAATGAAGAACCCTAGCCTTCAAAAGGTAGGCGAGAACCAGACAGACTCAGATACTAAAACCCATGAGGGTGTTTGAAGAAGTATGCCAGGGTAGTCATAATGGGATAGCAGTATTTTAGGTAAGATAAGACAAACTGTGCACACCAGCTGTTTGTTTTAAAATCTGTTTTTTTCCCCTAATGCTTTGTTCTGACTGCTAAATTCAAATACTTTGTTTTAAAAAGGCTGTTGCTCAATTCACTGGTCACAGGTTCCAAAGTTGCCCCAAAACCAGTTGACCCATACAGTGATAAGCACTTGGTGTACATGGGGTAGTGTATTCAGGTCCTAAACAGGGTCTGGGACTCCAGGCCAAGGTAGGACTAGTTGAGCTCAGGAGCAGAAAGCACCAGCTACTCTTGGCCTGCGTCAGAATCCTCTGAGCCCAAGCCACAACCTTGCCTGGGATCTAATGTGAAATTGGGGTCTGCTTGGGGTGCTGCTAATGACATAGTTGACCCCATGGTAGAATGGGTATGTTCTCAGGGAATTACCAGGGTGGGAGTTTGGTCTTTTGCCTTCTGACAAAGCATCTTAATCTCCTTGTTTTTTTTCCCCAGCATGGAGGTCCTGTCGGTGGATTCTGTGCTCTGCCAGCTTTTCGGAAATGTTATGTTGCTTGGCATTCTAGTTCTTGTTCCTGTAATCATGGGCTCTGCTTGCCTCCACCAGAGACAATTCAGTACCTCAGTGTTAGCTTCTGGCCAGCTGGCAGCATGCTGAGATGGTGTCTCTTGGCTACCACTCTCAAACACTAGAGCTCTGCACTGAAGGTGGATGACTACAGTTGCTGGTACTGGTCTCTACCTGCAAATGTAAAATTTTAATGCTATACAGACCTATTACAAGTGGTACATAATTTCTGGTCTCAAAACATGAAAGAGCAGTTTCAAATTCATATGGCATTCTACTGTGTATAGGATTACTTCTGTGTGCTATTAAACAACTACCATGTTTCAATGCAGAGATGCATGAAGTGATTAGTGTATACATACTGTATTTGTAAAACATATTGGAATCCTTAGAAGAAAAGCCAATCTATAAATGTAAAAGGTAATTATTAATCAGAAAAATACCTCAAACAGAGATTAAATCTCCAGCACACAGAACTACACACATTGTCTTGCCATTATGTCAAAGGGAAAACAGGTGCTGCAATAAGAGTCAACATAGTGCCTCTGAATGGATTCTAACTCCTAGCCTGGTGTCTACTAGTCGCAAATGAGGCAGAGGTATGACACTAAAATGATTATTCAGAGAAATCGTTATTTCATTAAAATAAATTCAGTATGCCTAAACATATTATCTTTGGCTTCCTTCAAATTAGACTCTCTTTGGCAAGGAAAGTAGTCAGGGAAGCATTCAATGTACTCACGTTAAATTCATTATAATGTAAACTTATCCTTTTCCCCCATTGCAACAGAAAGTGCTGGAGTTACAAATATATAATTTTTATGTGGAAAAATGAAGATCTATATAAAACCAAATATAAATAGGGAAAGGATTTGAGAATGGAATATACACATGGAATATGATCAGAATTATGAACACTAAAAAAAAATAAGCTACAAATGCTAAATTGCTGGCCTTTAATATACTGTCTTTCATGCTTGAACAGCTATAAAGGAATTAAATCAATACAAAATAATGTTAAAATCTATATTGGGGAATCTCTGTCATTTGCTTTGTGAGTGTAGAGAAAACCCATATTTCTGGAATAACATCTTCAACATGGACATTTCAAAAGTCTGTTTGGTAAATGATTGATCTGAAGTGGGACTTATCACGTCAGGCCATACTCATGAATGTAGCAATAATTGTAGCAAAAAAGTATATAACTTCAAACTGGCACAAGAATAGAGTTCCCCTCTCAAAGGAAATAACTTTGGAACATTAGGTTTTGTATCCCTGTAGAAAATATTAGTTATAGGTGGAGGATTCCAGGGAAAACTTATCTGGAGGTAACACAGCCATCCTCCTTTCTTCCAGGTTCAAGCACAGGAAAGATTCAGTCAACACAATATTTTTCATACATTCATCTAACTTTGGAGATCAACAGCTGATCAGATTTGGGCAGCCTGCTATCTATAGGCCTCCAGACAAAAATGAAGAGCCAGCTGATGCATTATCTGACAAAGTATTGAGATTCTTATGACTCATTATCCTGCAGACAATATCTTGGACACAGCAGCACAAAAATCTCTCATTCAACCTCTGCATCTTTAGTTTCATACAGGTAATCTCTTGAAGAAAGACCTTGGAGTGGATTCTAGAGTTCGATGTAGATGTATGGAGCATAAGAACTACCCTTTTCACTAGGACAGGCCACTTCCTCCTACACAGCATAACCTCTCCTATCACAAAATTAGAAGAAGCTATCACCAAGGTTTACCCGCAAATACTTCTGCACTCTGCCAAAGTCTGACATTTCACTAGGGGATATTTCTCTCAATCAAGAGATTATGGAATAGTAGAATTAACAAAGACATTCAATTGCACAATTGGCAAGTGCAATAAGTACTTTGGCACCAAAGCATTTCATCCCAACCCACTGCCTGCACAGATCCTCACGTTTGCCTGGCAACTTGGGGGGAAAAAAGGGAAGGAAGCAAAACATTGGAGAAAAACATGGTCTGTCACAGACCGATTTGGACACAAAGAATTCTTCTTAACTTATGTCATTGCTGCAGTGCAGACTAGTATGGCTTACTTGTTGTTGGCTACAAAGGCAGCAAAGTCTCAGCACTTGGCTCTTTTGGAGAACAAATACTTTGTAACAATGCCTTATGCAACATCAGAACCTGTCAGTGACTGGGTCTGAGCGATATGGCCTAATGGTTGGAGCAAGAGTCTGGCCTACCAATTAGAGCAAGGCTAGAGGCAGGGACAAGACCAAGCACAGTTGTGGGCTAGGAATGTGTTAAGCAGCAGCTAGTCAGCTTAAGTATCAGCCTGCTGATTCCTGCAACCAGTTTGGTGGTGCAGTCAATCAGACACCTTCTATCAGGACCAGCTGCATTCATTAGGCCACCAGGAGACTGGCTCTGCTGCAGGCTGGTCCCTGGTAGAACCTAGCATCTCTCATTGTGTGGAATTATCCTTATTACTTTTTCTTTTAATCAGAAAAGCTCATTCACATCCAAGACCACCACAAGAGTCTCTGGAAACAAGAAATGAAACCTCAGGTTGGGGCCATAAACTTTCCCTTTCCAAGAATTCAGCCCATTCTGAAAAGAATAAATGATAAAACCACTGACAGCACTTGGGATTGCCACTAGAGACTCTTGACTTTGCCCTTCCTGGTTGAGGAAATACAGCTGAGCACATCCAGGATGGCATCAGCACCTCCTCTGAAGGAGGAATTCTACCTCCGACCCTTAAACATGCCATAACATGTACAATGCTAATTCCACTCTTTCAATTCCTGTAACCTTGCAAACTATCACCCACTTTCCAACCTCCCTTTAAGCAAGCCAATCAATAAGCTATCTAAAAATAGTCTTCAGGATAACCTCTCTTCTACCAAGGCAGCACCGGTTACACTAAATGGATAACCTCTTTTGGTCCATTGCCAGGGGAAGTACATCCATATTTCTCCTACTGGGCCTCTGCAGTAGAGCAGAGCAAAAATCAGAATTCCCATCCCCTGGGACATTCTGAAATGTGGATATTTGTTTTCATCACAGTTGCGACAGAAAGCTGAAATATAGAAATTTTTCATGGATTGGAAAGTTCTAAAAAAATTCAGTTAAAAATGGCTAACAGTTTTGTTCTGCACTTTCAGTCCAAACTAAACATTTTGATATTCCCAAATCCAAATGCCATTTCTCATTCTGCATTCTCATGTGACTCCATCAGCGGGGAGACCACAATGCATCGTGGGAGATGTGGCCTGGCTGGAGAGACCATCACATGGGGAAAGACTGGTGCATGAGGTACATGAACTGCACCTACCATGAAGCAATGCAGAAGCATAGGGAGATGCAGTCTAATGTTTAACTGACTCAAAATGAAGTGTTTTGTGTCAGTGCAACAAACTGAAATATTTCATGGTTTATTATTTTCTCCTGATATTTCTAGACTAGACTGTATTCCATCCTCCCTTCCAAGATCCCATGGATACTCCATAAAAGGTAGGGAACCTGGTGTAGAAAGTAATTAATATCTCTGAAATGTCTGAGAGGTTAGGAGGCAAGACAGAACAAAGAAATAATTAGCAGTGAAAGAAGCAAAAGTAGACAGTTAATACAACACCTTGAGCCAGATCCCCAGTCGGTATAAACCAATCTACCTCCATTGACTTCAACTGAGCAATGCCAGTTTACACTAGCTGAGGATCTGTCCTTTATATTTATTACATCATCTTTCCCCGCGGAAAGGGATGATCAAAGGTAGGATCCTTGGCCCCAAAATATAAAACTGGTGAAATGCTATGGCCTGTGCTATGCAGATGGTCAGTCTAGATGATCATTATGGTCTCTGCTGGCCTTAAATTTTATGACTGTATCAGGCAAAGGCAGAGTAGCAGTCAGGGCTATAGGACGCAGCTAATAGCTGAAGTGCGGCCACCTGCCAAGTGGGACAGAACTGGAGGATGAGTTTTTCTGGGGAGGAGTGAGACTTAAGGTAGGAGGAAAAATTTCTAAGGTAATCCCAAAGTTTTGGTGGATTCAGGTCTTGTTTATTCTTATTCCAACCCTGCCAGGAACATTCCAAACTTATTTGCAAACTATATACAGTTTTTAGGGATTACTCATCAACTATTGAAATCCTCTACGTCAAGGGTAAACACCGCATCTGTTCTATGCCAGCAGTATTACCCAATTGTTTTTTAGCTGTTGGAGGAACTTAAACTAAACATGTAAGAATCCTGCTGGGATACAAGATTGCTGATCTTTATTAGTGTTTAAAATGTCCCCACCTTTTTAACAGATTTAGCACCATCAACTGGTACTCGCAGGTAGTCTCTGGAGGTATAGGTTCTTATTACCCTTACCCTTATCCTCTCTGTCACTGGTTGCATCTTGTCTTGAATGAGATTGTAAGCTCAAAGGCAGAGATCATGTCTTTCTGTGTGTCTGTATTATGCTTGACCCAACAGGGCACCAAACAGGGCCATGACTGGAACTTTATATTTGTACAAAAAAAATAATGATTAGGTCTGGTTACATTACAGAACAATGGATCTGCATGTTGTGCGTGCCTCAATACTAGTTTTTCCTAGTGCCAGTATAGGAACATCATAATAATAGGGTAAGGCTGGCTTCCACAAAGTCTTTTTGTTTTCTCACTTGGACTCTGCATTGATTCTATATTTATAGGCAGGCATTTCTATGGCATTCATCATCAGAGTCTGAGCGCCTACAGTAACCTCATTCTTTCAGGCATATTTTAAAATCTATGTTCCAGAAAGTCCTCTAATTTAAGTGGAATAATCTCTTTGGGCAATCTAAAAAGGGGGACATGCTTGCACCTAGACCTATTTTCTAGGACATGTGCTTGTTTGAGCCTTTTAGAATGTTTGTAAAGTTCAGATCTCTCCTCCTCCTATACCTCCCCACCACCCCATCCCAGCCAATTCCTTTTTTTATGTAATTATCACCATCTTTTTCTTTCACCATTTCTAAGCCAATCCCTCACTGTTCTCTTCTTCCCAAGTTCATGAGTTTCTACTGCTTCTCTTTTGGTGAGCTTTGTTTTGTTTTATCCATTCCTTTCACTTGCTGGGATGTTTCTTCTTCTGCATTTTTGGAGACCTTTACACTTAGCAGTTTGGGTTGGGTTTTTTTGATATGATTGTGTCACTTAGTCATCTAGAACTGCTTCATATTGTGTCTGCTGAGCTGTATAGCAAACTGGATACCTTTTCCCTCTGTTGGTTTTAAAAGCAAAATATGTTTCCTACTAGTGTGTAAATATAACTGTTTACTCGTGAGACTAGAAGGACCCTGAGCTACTGCATTTTCTTGGGTAAATACATAAGACACCAAATTTTAAACAAAGTACTTAATAACATACTATATCTTAATATACTGAAATGGCTCTTTTGGATTAGACTCTATCAAACAAAGGTTTGTTCTCATCTGTGTTGCATAATGAGTAACACCAACAGAAAAATTATATTCACAGGTTGTATAAACAAAGACAGAATTTATAATGAATTTATAATGGAAGTGCAGACACCACTTTACCCATGCAAGGGGAAATGGTGCTGTTATAATATTTATTGAGTTCACTTCACGGTTAGGGTTCATTTTTTAGGGAAACACATTTTTTTTTCAAGGTAGTAAATGTATTGATTTGGCTTTCATTCCAGGTTGGCTCTTTATAATGGCTCTTGAACATAATAGATGGTCCATTAATAACACCAAACTGTAATTGAGATTATTTTGTAGGAAGTCTCCAACTCCCTCCTATTTCTTTTCTATAAAGAAGTGTCCCTGTCCAACTTCCTTTCCTTCTTCAGATTGTTAGTCAAGCCTATAAATGTCCAGGCAACATCTACTATGAAAGTGTTTGCTTTTGATATCTAATGAAAAATTTGACTGAATTCAGCATCTTCTCTTTGGAAAACCTATTTTATTCCCCTAAAGATGACTGTTTGCATGGACCATTTCAATGCAAGTGGCATGCACAGTACAGATTGATAATTTTGCCATGTGCAATAAAATGATGTCATTTTATTTTTTGTTAATTACCAAAAGAACACTGAAACAAAGTGCAACTGTATTTCTGATTGTGTAATTGACTGGGGTCTGGTTCACATTGCCTTTTTTCCTGTTATATTTTTAATCTGAACTGAATAGGAAAAGAAAATTCCATCTCATGATGTTTGCAAGAACATCCTTTATTATATGGATTGTTAGGATTATAAATATTAAGTTGTTTGCATGGTCTATACTACAAAAGACACCTAGTGCAAATAATTTGCCACACTGATATCTCATCTATCTACTGTATGTTCTATTTAGGATATGTCTGAAATGTAAGCCCAGAATTAGTAGGACTTGAGTCAGCTGACCTGTGATAGGGAACCTTGGACTTGAGTATCTACATTGTATTTTAATCCTAGATTCAAGCATGTGCTTACATTGCAATGTAGACATACCCTAAGAGTACTAATTCTACCCAGAACCCTTTTCCAGCTTTCTGAGCGGTATGTCCAGGAGTCTGATAGACTTACAAGAAACATTTTACAAATGGATTCTCACTCTCACATACATGTCACCACTCTCATTCGTCACCATTCAAATCTCTTGCAATCATTCATATGCATAGTATCACAGCAAGATCATTACATTTTTTGATAGAATGACTAATGATCTCAGTGTCATTTAACCATGCTCATGGTAATATAATAATTTTTCCAATGGCTAATCACTCACAGCAAATACAATGAGTCAGAGGCTAAGAGTGAAGTTTTACTGCAATCATGTGAGTTGCTGTTCAAAACTCCAGTATTAATCAATTATCTCATCATATTTGCTGCTGTACTCAATTAGACAGTGAGATTAATTTACCACAGTGACCTCTCAAAACAGACACTTTCAAGTTTAGTACAGCATGTAAAGCTAGCATACTATTGAAAGATACGTAATTTCTTAGGGGCTATGGGAGTTAGGCACATAACTTTAATTGAATTTCAACTACCTTAGGCTCCTTTGAAAATCCCAGTTTAGAGGAAATAATACACAATTGCCTACTTCTGTTTTATAGAAAAAATATAATGAGGAAACAAGCTAAACAGATAGATAACTTATACCAAAATTACATGTAAATTCAAAAAATCAGATTATTTATTATCTCCCACTGGCTAACCCAGAAAGAGAAAGTGGAGAGGTAGCATTGGCATTATTTATATCACACTTGCATGCATGCTGAAATGGGGCATATCAACATTTTTCATTCCTGAATACAAATACAAAATAAGTCTGGGATACAATACCTAGGATACATAAAGAAAGTTCAGCACCTGAATTAATTTTGAGATTGCTTTGATTTATGCCAGGGGCCAGGATATGGACAAAACAAAGGGTTTTTTTTTTTTAAAGGCACCTCTAATTTTCTTAGTTTGGCCAGGATAGAGAACCTGGCCCATAATGATTTGGTTTGAAATAGTTTTTTCAACAAACCTTAATAATTTAAGGCCAGAAACTGATATCCTTACACATATTGGGTAGTATCTTGCTCTTTGAGTCTAATCGGACTGCTTGAGGTGTAAGGTACTACTCACCATGTGTACAGGTATCAGCGTTTGCCCATTAGTATTTCCAAGCTACTAAGTAAAAATTAACATAGGATCTGTCTACGAAACAAATATGTAATAAATTGTTTGCAGTGTGCCTTCAGCAATCAGTCTTAATTAACTAAGTCTACAACAAAATGTAAGAACTTCCTTCTTTTATGTGAACCACCCATCCAGCCAGAAGCCATTGCAGTGCAAGTGCTAAGCTTTCCTTTGCACAGGGATTATCTTTATATTTATACCCCTTAGCCTGTCAGCAGAATTATTCTTTCCTCTTGTTTTCAAATGCAGTGCAGTACTTCTCATCAGTGAAAATAAGAGAATAAGAGATGTGGAATAAAAGAGCAAGATAAAAAATGTGAAAGAAAAATCAGCAAGCCACCTACAATAGGTTCAAAGAACAGCCTGATTTTAATTTGATGACGACACTTATTGAAAACATTTCTATAAAGGATGATGTTGGGAAACTTTCACATGGCTTTACCTATTTACTGTACCCAGGCGATGATGTGGCCAAGGCCAGCTCCAGGGTTTTTGCCGCCCCAAGCAGCGCAAAAAAAAAAGAAAAAAAAAAAGCCACGATCGTGATCTGCGGCGGCAATTCGGTGGGAGGTCCTTCGCTCCGAGCGGGAGTGAGGGACCGTCTGCCGAATTGCTGCCGAATAGTTGGACCTGCCACCCCTCTCCGAAGTGGCCGCCCCAAGGACCTGCTTGGCAAGCTGGTGCCTGGAGCCAGCCCTGGGTGTGGCTAATGTTTGATACTTGTGAACTCTGTATGTTTTCTCTAACCTTCAGTAAATAAAGCAATCTGAATCCAAACACAATGAGTTTTCAACAAAGAAAATATTTCAGTGATATTTTATGAACCTGTTACTGTCCTCTAGCTTCCTCCCTTCACAATACAAGCATATTCTGAGGTTCAGTATATTCTCAAAAACCATCTCTTGACTTCACCATAGTATCTGAGAACCTTTCAGTAGTGCATTAAGCAACATGACTACACTTCTGTCAGGTGTTGTTAGATCTCTCATCCTCTCCACAGAGGGAGAAGCGTGTGCAGTGGAGTGTCTTGTTTTGGTAGGGCTGCTTTTTAAAAAGTTTGTTAATTAAATATAACTTTTTATGTGTTTATATTAGAGAAGGCAAGATCAAAGAAATATGCCTTGCATTTGGAGCGGAAAGCAGTGAGGTTTGTGATGATCCGCAGATCCTGAGGGAGTTTCATTCATCAGTCTTGGATCACCCCGTCTCCCACACAGATGAGCTTTACTCTTATTGATGAGAGTTCTGTTGTAAAAGAGGAGCAGATCTGTTGACCACAGTCTTTGTCACAAAGCTTTAGGTGGTCTTTTAGATTTTCTGGGCCCAGGCCAGGGAGTGCTTTGAAGATAAAGACTGAGACCTGAACGTGATTCAATATTCTGTGGGAAGCCATTGTAGAGAGCGGAGGACAGGTCTAATGTATTTGCGGTAGCCTGTGCTGCTGCGGAGACGTGCTGCAGCATTTTGTATGATTTGGAGTTTCCTAAGTGCTGAAGGTTTCATGCCCAGATATATCGCATTGCTGTAGTTTAGCCAAAGAGTGATGAAGGCATGAATAACTGAGGCCAGGTCTTTGTCCACCAAAGCCAACCAGAGATTGTAGAAAGCATTACTCACAGTCATTACAATGTGAGAGCTCAGTGAAAAATCCAAGAGTACCCGACTATGGACTGAATTGTTGGAACCTAAACCTTCCATCTGCTGGCTGATTCCTCCTTCTTCTCCCTGAGCTGCTTCCAGTGATTAGGTGATTCAGAACTAAATGTCCCCTGGTCCCCCATCCCTCCCTCCAGCTCCTTATTTCTCCTCCTCCCATCCTCTGAATCCGTGCTCTTCTGGCTTCCAAACCCCGGGTGCTCCTCTTCCTTCAGTACTGAGGCATATTGTGAATACTGCACACTGATAAAGAAATATAAACTGTTTACAAAGAAAGAATCAACCTTTAATATACCTGGAAATAGGAATCATATCACTCAGCAATACTAATCTACCTAGCTCAATGCTATAATTTATATGTAAAACCTCCAACTCTATTGTCGCTCTGGGAGCATCAGTGGTGCACCTTTTTAATATGAGCCCACCTTCTCTGCAGCTGCTCTACTGGCACAACAATGATACAAAACATTCCTCCTTTGATTGTCTCGTTCATCTGAGGCCTCCTGGCAAAAGCCACCTTCACAGTATTCCCTTCCCGGCCAACTCCCACACACATATTTCAGGCTGCTGCAAAGGCCTGTGCCCTGATGTAACATTCTCCATTGTTTTCTCAAAGGTTGGGGAAAACACACTAGTCATTTTGCAGATATAGTTAAGATCATTAGTCATAGAAATGTGGGGCTAGAAGGGATCTCGAGAGATCATTTAGTCCCTCCCCTTGCATTGAGACAGGACCAAGTATACCTAACGCTGCACATCAGTAGACATCTCCATTTCCCCTTTAGTCTGTCAGAAGCATATTTCACCAGCATCCTTCTCCTGATAAGAGGAAGGATGATCCAGTGTTCAGGGCTTGGGCGACCTGGGTACGATTCCCTGCTCCACAACAGATTTCCTGTGTGACCTTGGGCAAATCTCTAAACTCAGTTCTACTGTTAAAACATAGGTTAACCTATTTAGGTCACTCAGGCATGTGAAAAATTCACACTCCTGAGAGATGTAGTTAAGCTTTTAATGTAATAAATGGAGATATCCTATCTCCTAGAACTGGAAGGGACCTGGAAAGGTCATTGAGTCTAGCCCCCTGCCTTCACTAGCAGGACCAAGTACTGATTTTGCCCCAGACCTCTAGGTGGCCCCCTCAAGGATTGAACTCACAACACTGGATTTAGCAGGCTAATGCTTAAACCACTGAGCTATCCCTTCCCCTAAGCTGACATAAGCCCTGTTGTAGATACTGCTAGGTCAACAGAAGAATTCTTCCATCAACCTAGTTACCACTTCTCGAGGGGTGGATTTATTACTGTGTCACTATTGTAAGGGCTGGTCTATACTGGTGACTTACACTGGCATAACTATGTCTCTTAGGGGTGTGACAAATTCACACCACAGAGACAGGGGCGGCTCTATGTTTTTTGCCATCCCAAGCACGGCAGTCAGGCGGCTTTCAGCGGCGTGCCTGTGGGCCACCGCTGGTCATGTGGATTCGGCGGCATGCCTGCGGGAGGTCCGCCGGTGCCCCACCTTCGGCGTCCCCACCGCTGAATTGCCGCCAAAACCACGGCACCGTCGGACCTCCCGCAGGCATGCCACCGAAGGCCGCCTGACTGCCGCCCTCCCAGCGACTGGCAGGCCGCCCCCCGTGGCTTGCTGCCCCAGGCACACGCTTGCTGCGCTGGTGCCTGGAGCTGCCCCAGCACAGAGAGACATAGTTATTCTGTCCTCACTCCCGGTTTAGACAGCTTCCGTTAACCTAGCTACCACCTCTTGGGGAGGTGGATTACCTACCTAGTGGGAGAAGCCCTCCTGTTGGAAGAGGTATTGTCTACACTTAAGTGTTACAGCACTGCAGCTGTGCTGCTGTAGCAGTTTAAGTGTGGAAGTACCTAAGGTCTTCTCTACACTACAAAGTTTTATCGACGTAAGTTATGCTGACATACAGCCACCACTGTAATTAAACTGCTGTTGCATGTCCACAGTATGCTCCTTGTGTCGGCAGAGCACATCCACAACATCAGCTCTTGCATCAACACAGAGCAGTGCACCGTGAGCTGCTATCCCATGTTTAGGGGGGGCATGCAGGGTCAAGTGCCCCCCCAGATTGGCTTGCCAGGGGTGGGAGGGAGAGGGTCTCTGTCCTTCTCTCCCTGCACCTTTTTCTTCCAACACATTTAGTAGCTCTCCCTGGCAGTTGGGCAGGGAGTGGAATGGAGACGCTTCTGCTTGAGAAAGCCAGGCTGGGAGGCAGTGGTGGCCTGCTCCCTGCCTGGGCTTGGCTGCTGGGGACAAGTGCTGAACATGCCAGGAATGAGGGGGGACTCCTGGAGACCAGTTATGGCAACATAATGAATGCAGTGTCTACAGTAATGCTTTGTCAATCTAACCTTGCCGCAAAAAGCTCTATGCCTCTCAACGAGGTGGTTTTATTTTGCTGGCAAAGCAGGAGAGTTTTGTTGGTGGAAGGAGCATTGTAGTGAGTACACCTACACTGTTTTGTCTGCAAAAGCTGCCTAAGTGTTTACAGTACAGCAGCATAGATATTGCACTGCAGCCGTGCCATTGTAGTGCTTGTAGTGTAGACATACCCTTTTTTAGTCTCTCAATGCCTCAGTTCCCCATCTGTAAATTGGGGATAATACTTCCCTACCACACAGGGGTGTTTTGAAGATAAATACTACAAAGATTGTGAGGTACTCAGGTAATGGGGAACATGTGCCTTAGATAAATGAGGTGACAGATGAAGATCACTTGTCCATATTGGAGTAGTTGTGGTTTGACTTTAATACCAGAGCAACATCAGGTAGGCTGGATTCCCCAATTTTTTCTGTCCTATGAGAAATTCTGAAATTTTGTCTTTTCATTCAAGTTTGAAATAAAATCAAATTTTGAAATGTCAGAATTCCTATGGAATGGAAATTCCATTTTCTAAGCAGCTCTAATTGACATCAGCTGCCCACACAAATACCAACATTTTCAAGAATTTCAGTGTGTTATGATGGAGGTGAATGGGATTCTTGTCCCACATTACATCAGAACATTTAATAATTTCTGACATTTCAAAATTTGATTTTGTTCCAAACTGGAATGAAAAGACAAAATTTCAGAATTTCTTCCAGAACAGAAATTCTGAAAATTTTTGATTTGGAAACACTGAAACTTACTAACTTTACTACAACTGTGAGCCCCACTCCCTCTCAAATCCCTTAATTTGTAATGTTAACCACTTTTGGTGTAAGATATTTGTGTATCACTTAGGCAGCAGTTCTCAAACTGTGGGTGTGGACCCCAAAGTGGGTCATGACCCCGTTTTAATGGGGTTGCCAGGGCTGGCATTAGACTTGTGGGGCCTGCAGCTGAAGTCAAAGTCTGAGGCTAGGTCTACACTATCCGCCTGAATCGGCGGGTAGAAATCGACCTCTCGGGGATCGATTTATCGCGTCCCATCGGGACGCGACAATCGATCCCCAAATCGACGCTCTTACTCCACCAGCGGAGGTGGGAGTAAGTGCCGTCGAGAGAAAGCCGCAGAAGTCGATTTTGCCGCCGTCCTCACAGCGGGATAAGTCGGCTGCGATACATCGAATTCAGCTACGCTATTCACGTAGCTGAATTTGCGTATCCTAAATCGACTCCCCCCTGTAGTGTAGATGTACCCTGAGCCCCACTGCCCAGGGCTGTGGGGGGTCAGGCTTCGGCTTCAGCCCTGGGCAAACTCCAAGAGCTTAATGGGACTAAATTGGGGGCCCCAGATAATCTTCATCCAAGAATATTAAAGGAATAATTAATATTAATGGCATTGAAAGCCCATTAGCAAGAATTTGTAATGAATCTGTAAACTCAGGGGTTGTACCGTATGACTGGAGAATTGCTAATGTAGTTCCTATTTTTAAGAAAGGAAAAAAAAGTGATTCGGGTAACTACAGGCCTGTTAGTTTGACATCTGTAGTATGTAAGGCCTTGGAAAAAAATTTGAAGGCGAAACTAGTTAATGTGATTGAGGTCAATGGTAACTGGGACAAAATACAACATGGTTTTACAAAAGGTAGATCATGTCAAACCAACGTGATCTCCTTCTTTGAGAAGGTAACAGATTTTTTAGACAAAGGAAACACAGTGGATCTAATTTACCTCGATTTCAGCAAGGCATTTGATACGGTCCCACATGGGGAATTATTAGTTAAATTGGAAAAGATGGGGATCAATATGAAAATTGAAAGGCGGATAAGGAACTGGTTAAAGGGGAGACTACAACGGGTCATACTGAAAGGTGAACTGTCAGTCTGGAAGGAGGTTACTAGTGGAGTTCCTCAGGGATCGGTTTTGGGACCAATCTTATTTAATCTTTTTATTACTGACCTTGGCACAAAAAGGGGGAGTGTGCTAATAAAGTTTGCAGATGACACAAAGCTGGGAGGTATTGCCAATACAGAGAAGGACCAGGATATCATACAGGAAGACCTTGTAAACTGGAGTAATAGTAATAGGATGAAATGTAATAGTGAAAAGTCCAAGGTCATGCATTTAGGAATTAATAACAAGAATTTTTGTTATAAGCTGGGGTCACATCAGTTGGAAGTAACAGAGGTGGAGAAGGACCTTGGAGTATTGGTTGATCACAGGATGACTATGATATGCCAATGTGATATGGCTGTGAAAAAAGCTAATGCTGTCTTGGGATGCATCAGGCGGGATATTTCCAGTAGAGATAAGGAGGTGTTAGTACCATTATACAAGGCACTGGTGAGACCTCATCTGAAATACTGTGTGAAGTTCTGGTCTCCCATGTTTAAGAAGGATGAATTCAAACTGGAACAGGTACAGAGAAGGGCTACTAGGATGATCCGAGGAATGGAAAACCTGTCTTATGAAAGGATACTCAAAGAGCTTGGCTTGTTTAGCTTACTCAAAAGAAGGCTGAGGGGAGATGTGATTGCTCTCTATAAATATATCTGAGGTATAAATACCAGGGAGGGAGAGGAATTATTTAAGCTCAGTACCAATGTGGACACAAGAACAAATGGATATAAACTGGGCATCAGGAAGTTTAGACTTGAAATTAGACGAAGGTTTCTAACCATCAGAGGAATGAAGTTCTGGAACAGCCTTCCAACGAGAGCAGTGGGGGCAAAAGACATCTGGCTTCAAGACTAAGCTTGATAAGTTTATGGAGGGGATGGTATGATGGGATAGCCTAATTTTGGCAATTAATTGATCTTTGACTATTAGCGGTAAATATGCCCAATGGCCTGTGATGGGATGTTAGATGGTGTGGGATCTGAGTTACTACAGAGAATTCTTTCCTGGGTGTCTGGCTGGTGAGTCTTGCCCACATGCTCAGGGTTTAGCTGATCGCCATATTTGGGGTCAGGAAGGAATTTTCCTCCAGGGCAGATTGGCAGAGGCCCTGGAGGTTTTTCGCCTTCTTCTGCAGCGTGAGGGGGGTGTCACTTGCTGGAGGATTCTCTGCACCTTGAAGTCTTTAAATCATGATTTGAGGACTTCAATAGCTCAGACATAGGTTAGGGGTTTGATACAGGAGTGGGTGGGTGAGATTCTGTGGCCTGCATTGTGCAGGAGGTCAGACTAGACGATCATAATGGTCCCTTCTGACATTAAAGTCTATGAGCTAGGCTCAGGTTACAGCCCTGACTTGGGACTGAAAGCCTCAAGCTTCAGCTTCAGCCCCCACCACAGGGCGGTGGGGCTCGGGCTTCAGCTTTGGCCCCCCCGCCTGGGACAGTGAGGCTCAGGCTTTTAGTCTCCCTTCATGGGATCATGTATTAATTTTTGTTGTCAGAAAGGGATTGCAGTGCAATGAAGTTTGAGAAACCTTGACTTAGTATATTCCATAATTATATCAATTCTCATCTCCACAGCGATGGATATTTGCCTATGGATAGAATAGTGCTATAATGTTAGGGCAAGATCCAGACACAGAAATTTTATAGTTGTTTTGATCATTTCAAAGGGGGCCAGCTATTCATTCTCAGTTCGCTTTAGTCACAACCTTATCCCACTAGTGAGTAGAGCTGGACTTGATCAAAAGATCAAACACCATTTGGCACAAATCAACAGGCTCAAGAGATGAACTTTTGCATCAGAAGTTGCTTTCTTTTTAGATATTATTTTAGATTACTATGTTTTCAGATTAGATTACTGTGTTTTATACATTTCTGTTTTGTCCTCTTTCTATACAATCAAGCGTGAAAACAGCAAAGCTAGAGAATGCACTACTCTGAACCACCAAACACCCTGGTTTGAAAATGCCCTCTGGAACTGATGGACTTTGAAACCAGAAGATGAGTTAGGAGAAGGAATATTTTGAAAAACTCTCATAATCATTTGATCATTGCACCCAGTAAATTAGGCAGTATAATATACTGTTGCTAGCCAAATTTCTCCAGACTACACAAATACAAATACAGTTGTGCTGTTTGGTATGTGTGACTAGACAACTTGGTTGAAATATGATTGTGCTAGGAAATATTGTTATGTATAGATGCGCTAAACCACTCAAACTGTTCCCATATCAAAAAAGCATATCAGACAGTGGTTATGTGTAGCATGATTCTTTCTGTAGAGCAGATGAGGCCTAAGATGCATTAGAGAATTAGCTCAAATAAACCAAGCAATTTTGTGCAGTTTCAAAGTAAAATAGAGAAAATAAAGTGCAATTTATATTTCAGAAAGGAAGTACATGCAATTCTTTCTACTATTCCATATTGCATTAGGTATTGATCACATTCTGCTACTTTTTATACACTAATTCTGTTTTTTTGAAACATTTATTAGTACATGGATCTCAATAAGTAGACTACATTCTTGTCCACTGATGTTTGGATTATCCATTAAAAGCAATTAGTTCATTGCAAATAGGTAAACAAATACCCTCTAGTGACCACCTAACAAATCTAAAACTGTTCTGTGATATTGCATTAGAAAAAAATTCTGAAATGACAGGTACATTTATAGGTACATTTGCAGCCCATAATGAAAATGGATGGGTTTAGTCAGATGTTAAAAAAATGTCTTTAAGAGTCACTTCATGAATATTGATACTCCTCCCACTTTGTCCATTACAGGGACACTTTTAGTAAATAAAAGAATTCTCGCAAACAGTGCAAACCACCGTGACATAACTGCAGGATGCATGCTCCACTGGAACTACTGTATAAAAGTATCAGCAAATCAAGATTCAGAGAGTCTTATTTTTGATATCTTTATGTAGGTGTTACCGTCATCAGCTTCTGCAAATCTCTCTGAAGGGTAAGTATAATATTGTTTTTCGGTAGATCAAATAAAATTGCAGCCTAGGCATGTTGCTCTTTTTGTTTGTTTGTTTTAAAATATGCTTCTTTATACTGTAAAATACAAGATGAATTATCTTGCAATTTATTTTAGATATACATTTAGCATAATTTTGAACTAATGAAGAATCTGTACCCTAAGGGCCATAATGAACTTTAATAAAATCCACTTTCTCCTAATAGAAAAATGAGATTAATATGAAATGTCAGTTCTTTAATACATCTTTTCATCATGTAAACTTGTTCACTGAGTAGCTTTTTATTTTTACCATAAGAAATATATTGTTTCTTTCCTTAAATAGATCCTAGTAAGCATTGCTGCCATAGGAAAAAAAGTATATCTAAACAAGGCACTTCAGTTACTAGTAGATGTTACATTCATTATATTTATACTAAGTATTGTTTGAAACATAGAATTAATTATATTTGCTTCTGGAGAGATTATGCAGTTATTAGATAAGAATAATGTAGCTGTGGTAATGATCAGTTCATTTCTACTAAACACACTATGCAGCATATATATTTCAAATAGGTCCCCAATTCAGTGTTGTTGTACTCTACTAAGCATGCAGGACTTTCCCCTGTAAGGTTTTAAGTGCTTAGGCCCTGAACTGGTGAAACACTTATTGAACTTCAAGCAAATGAGTAGTCCCATTGACTTCAATGAGACTCCTCATCTGCTTAGGTTGGGGGGAAAGTGCTTCAGTGCCTTGCTGCACTGAGCCCACAGGACATATTTTACAAACTGCCCCACTACCAGAGTGCTGGATTAAATCCATTTTATGCAGATGAAGGATTTGTTTGTTTGTTTTTTAAAATGTGTTTAATTACTGATTACCTTCTTGGTTCAACTGACATGTCAAAACGAAAGCTGACACATCACTTGGAGTTTCCTGAATTCTGCTGGTTTAAACAGCATAACTAATTTTAAAAGGAAATATATATATTTTCCATTTTATATTTCCAGATTAAATCCATAGTAGAATTTCAACCATATATAATTAGGCAAGTCTAAAGCAAAACTATAACCCAATTTTAAATGTATTTTTCTTTGTATTTTTTTTTAAGAAAGCAGAGATTTCATTTGATAGATTTGCAATATTTTGCAAGAATCCTTTTGACTACATATTCTACATTTTTAGCAAGTTCCTCCCATCCCACCCAGAAGAATCACTTAATGGACCAAGTTCAGCTCAGTGGGGTATCAGTGGAGTTGCATGAACATAACTGAAAGCAGAATTATTATTATTATTTGTTATTTATATTACAATAGCACCTAGGAGCCCTAGTCATGGCTTAGGACCCCATTGTGCTAAGATCAATATATACATTTTTACTGCCATCTTGAATGTCAAATGATCAGATATTCTTGGGAAGTAGGTGCCGGCAGCGTACCCTGCCATAGCCAGTGTGCCCCATAATTGTACTCTGAAAAATGTATGTCCTATTTGAGCTATTCCCACCTGTGGTTTACAGACTTCTGGTGACTTACGGGTGACCTGCAGAGAGCTAGCTTCTGCTAGGATGTGGGTTCTGTTCTTTGCTTTCAGCTGCTTCTACAAGTGCCCAGGTTAATTACTGTAAAAGGACACAGAGACCTGTAAAAGCTGTTAGAAACAAAGAGGAGCAGCCATTCCACCTGATGGCCATTGATACACTGGAAAGTTGGAGAAATTGGTATCTGAGGGTGGGAGTGGGTATTGTGGGACAGAATGGGAATGGGATTAAAAAAATAGTCCCACGCAGGGCTCTTTCTAACTCATTATACTGCTAGATAGAGTAAGATCTACTTAACCAAGGTATCTCTGTAGATGGCCTTTTCTCCTGAGCAAACAGAATTCCTGGTTAATGAAAAATATTATTGCAGTAGTGATATTGTTGTCTGGGAAGCTAGTGAGGTTGTCACACATACGGCGTGGCCGTTGCTTCTCACAGCTCCCGTTGGCTGGAAATGGTGAACCGCGGTCACTGGAAGCTGCAGGCGGTCATGCAAATGTAAACAAACAGTCTGGCGCCCTGCCAGCAGCTTACCCTGACGGGCCACTGGTCTAGCATATGTAGTTGATGTGGAAGGGTCAAGCTAAGAACAGGCAGTAGCATTCAAAAAATCTGAACAGAATTGTCAGAGGAGTAAACATACAGACCCAGCAGGAGACAAAACATAGCCAGAATTAAGCATCAATTTGTCACAAGAACACATATCCATTAAGCAGAATCTGTCTCCTTTAAGCAACAACCACTGCAATTGGCTTAATTATTTGTCAGGCTTCAATTGACTCCCTGTGAGAGATCCTGATTAGGGATATATTTATTAGGTGGAGGGGCCTATATTCAATGTGAATACCTATTAACTTGAGGCACTCATGTTTCATATTTCCATCTCATCAGCTTTGGACAGTGCAAACAAAATCTCACTGTCTATTCCTATTTTTTTCATTTCTCCACATTCATGTTACAATATTCTAGGGCAATACTACAGTTCAAGATCTTGTTTTGTATTCCTACTGTACATTTTAAAAAGATTTTCAGCATTTCAGGATGTAGTGGTAATATCCGTTCTTGTTTTCCAGTCCCCATTTTGATTTTATGAGGCACATTACACATTTGTTACAGCAAGTTAAGCCACTTTCTTGAAAGCAATCAGTGTAGTCCTTAGTAAAATCCCATTAAGAGATAATGCAGTAAAATGATTCATGAGATTTGTGTAAAGTTTTAAATTAAATTCATAGTTAAAAGAAACAGGATTATACAAAGGAAAAGACAAGTATATAAAGACAATATTGTTGTTCTTTAAAATCAAGGCATACCAGTGTGCTTATTAAAAGCTACTATGGGACCATAATTTTGTAAATCTAGACAGTGGATCAAATTAATTTCTGGGTAACTCCATTGACTTCAGTAGAGTTATACCAGGGATTAATATGGTTTATTCAATTAAGTTAAACAATGTAAAACTCTAAATAAGATTATTTTACATATCAATATTTTACAATATTCCTATCTGACAATGCTGCCAAACGGGATCACCTTCATAGTAAAAATGATAGTGTAATCTTTCCGTTTATTTATGCAGGGCTGATTTTGCAGTGACTATGCCTATGAAACTTGACTTCATTTAAAGTTTTGCCTGCCTTGGGCCCTTGTATATTTACTGTACATGCAATTCAGTTACTAAACAGTCATATTTTCAATGAAAATTCTCTCTGTGGAATTTTGCTGTACTAATGGAGCCATTGTTTTACCATTAGTGAGCTCATATCTAAAAGAAAATAGTATAAATTTGTTTTCAGTCCACTCTAGGGAAAACGATTCTAAGAAGAGTTACTTTTTGACTGCTTATTTGAATTAGTTTCTTATGTCAAGTCATTATGTAGAAATCTGAATCTGTGGTCAGTAGGCTTATGATTCCATTTGATTCCTCTTGGGAACTAAAAATGTGCATATTCTTTTTTCGCACTCTCAACATTTCCTCTACTCATCACTGTAAAGACTTCTGACAGTGATTGAAAAAGAAAACAGTCTCAAGACTATCACTAAAACCAGTGTAACAGCCTAATGATGGCACTTTATTTGGGGACATAGCCTGCCATTGTTCCACACAAGGAATTCTGGCTGAAGTCCATGGGAATTTTATGTAAAAGGGGATGGCTGATATGATCCTAACAAATATTAGTTAAATACAAACTACAGATTAGTTCTTTGGTACATTATGCTCTTCATAACAAAGTAAACATCCCTGCAGAAAATCACATTTATTTTTTTCTTAGTGTTAGAATGTCAGATGTTATGTTGTATTTCTAATAAAAAATAGGAGTACATATTAAAACAAAGGGCCCCCATTGCCAAAGCCACTCTAGGTATCGAAAAGTGGTTCATAGTGGATAGATGCACCTGTGAGCTGTGAGCATTATTGCCTGCTCTTGATGGAATTACTGGGGAAGTGCTCAGAGATGGGGATGCAAGTATGCTGTGGGGATCATTCATCAATGGCTATTTCTACACCTTTGCAGAATAGATCTCCTGTATGGAACAAGGCCACCCCTTCAAGCTATCTGAACATGCCTATTTTGAGTTAGAGTGCTGCCAGCAGTGCTAATATCCACCCATGTCCTCTGTCCCCTGTGCTCAGGAAAGCTAGACAGCCTTTTAGGTTTCAGAGTAGCAGCCGTGTTAGTCTGTATCCGCAAAAAGAACAGGAGTACTTGTGGCACCTTAGAGACTAACAAATTTATTAGAGCATAAGCTTTCGTGGACTACAGCCCACTTCTTCGGATGCATATAGACATCCGAAGAAGTGGGCTGTAGTCCATGAAAGCTTATGCTCTAATAAATTTGTTAGTCTCTAAGGTGCCACAAGTACTCCTGTTCTTTTTACAGCCTTTTAGGTGGCTCCTGAACATGCAGTAAGCTCTGGTGGAAAGAGGCACCTGTTCTCCCTTATTACTCTCATCTGGGGAAGCCATTATTTGACTTTTAAAGTGTGTATTTACATGGTATAGATCTTCTGACACTTTATTGTGAGCACTATAACAATTTTCCTATGCTCTGCTTGTCAGTTCGGTGACCCAGCTATTGAACTATTTTGTTTTTAGCAGTATACAGTTGTGCTACTGGGTACATGATTAGATGACAATTGGAAACTGTGGGCTATATACTGTCCTTGATCCATACATAGAACTTCCAGTGATGTCACTTGGAGAGCCATACATGAATTGAAAGCAAAATGTAACACTGTATTTCCCTTTAGTATTACATTTTTGCACTTATTTATAGTCGCTGAAGTCTCAGTAACCTCTGCGTATGCTAAAAACTGCATAAATTCTTCCATAATTCATTTCAGTATTCCACTCTTGGTATACTTAAACCCAAAGTTTAAACGTTTTAACGTAAATCCACTGGGCTAAATCCTGCTCTCGGTTATAATGCTGAAATATCAGGGTAACTCAGCTGACTCCCATTAGGTTCACATTGGTGTAAATAGGAATGGAATTTGGTCCATCTATTACAAGAACTACTGTACAGTATAAGCCAAAGGTTTTCCAACCTGGATGACTTCAGTGAGGGGCTGCTGGGCTGCCAGCACATTTGAATATCATTCTACTTATTCAGGTGCCTACATATAGATTAGGAACCTAACTTTTTTTATTTTTGAAAATCCTGGCCATGTTTTCCACACTAACCCCTTTTACTAGTTGACCATAATTTTCTTTAAAAAACAAACAAACCAAATTTTAGTCTGAAACGTTCCATGGTTGATTTCAGCCTGAATGTGATTTTTGTGTAATGTTTAACCACATATGATTGAAAGAAGGCTAAATCAAGTCAGTATGAAAATAAAATCACTTTTTTTCTAGTGCTGTCAAAATTAATTGCAATTAATCGCGTGATTAATCGTGCCGTTAAACAATACTAGAATACCATTTATTTAAATATTAATTTTTAAAATCACGATTAATTTTTTTTAGTTAATCGTGTGAGTTAACTGCGATTAATCAAAAGCCCTATGTTTTTCACATTCCAATAAAAATTGTGGAGTTGTATAACTTGAAGGAAGCTTAAGCAAGACACTTCTAAATTAGCATGATTATATTAGTCTTCACTGAGGAAAGAAAAACAATCCAAATTGGAAGAAGATCAGCAGCGTCACTGTGAATTCTAAGGCTACATGTACACTACAGGGGGGAGTCGATTTAAGATACGCAAATTCAGCTACGTGAATAGCGTAGCTGAATTCGACATATCGCAGCCGACTTACCCCACTGTGAGGACGGTGGCAAAATCGACCTCCGCGGCTTCCCGTCGACGGCGCTTACTCCCACCTCCGCTGGTGGAGTAAGAGTGTCGATTCGGGGATCGATTGTTGCGTCCCAACGGGACGCGATAAATCGATCCCCGAGAGGTCGATTTCTACCCGCCGATTCAGGCGGGTAGTGTAGACCCAGCCTATGTTACCTAAGAGAACAATCAAACAAGAAAGAGTAAGGCTATGTCTACACTCCAAACTTAAATTGACCTATGTTAGGTCGATTTACAGCCACCACCGCGCCTGCCCCTCTAATGGCAAGGACTGGCAGTTGTGGACGGTGGTGAATCTCCCTCACAGTCACCCCCTTCCTTCCCTCGCTGAACACTCAGCTCGCCCCTGGGCAAAGGGCTTCGCTCGTGGCGGGGCGGGGAAAGACCCCGGCTGAGCGCCCCTCGCGCAGCTCAGGAAAACGTTCCCTGAGCCTGGGGCTCCAGGCTGGTGGAGAGGGGGCGGGCAAGGGCTGGTTTCCTTGGCCCCGGTGAAGGAGGCGGGGAGACGTTTCCTAAGTGCCCCCAGCGCTTCGCTTCCCTAGCGGCTCTTCCAGCTGCGGGTCCCCCAGCCTCGCCGGGCTGCGGGGCTGCAGGCGGGGGCCGCCCGTGGGGAAGCGGAGGGAGAGCTGAGGTGCGTGGCATGAGGCGTGTCCTTGGCTGGCTGGCCGCGCTCCGCGCCCCGCCACAGGCGCTCCCCCGGTGCGGGACTCACTCGCTGCTCTCGCTGCCTTCCAGGTGGCTGGAGCGGGCGGCGGACAGAGCCATGAAGCGCGCCCTGCTGAAGATGTTCCAGCCGCGGGAGAAGGCGGCGTGCGGCGGCTCCTACCACGGGGTCGTGTGCGAAGCCGATGCCGCCTCCCTCGCCTCGCAGGACGTGTTTAAGGTCGGTGCGGAGAGAAGCGGGGCAGGGAGGGCAGACGGGCTGGCGAATGGGGCAGGGGCAGGCGCTGAGGGCGCGGGGAAGGCTCTGCCGGGGGAGATGGGGGAGGTGAGCTGTCTAAGGTGGGGGCATGGGAGAGGCTGGAGATGGCAGGGGGCACAGAGGGCGTGGGGCAGGAGGAGGCTTAGAAGGGTTGGATTTTTATTGGTCAATATCAGCAACCCTCCATTTCCCCCTACACCCACTAACATCATCCCCCCCCCCCATACACACAGTATTTCCACGGGTAACAGTCCAAATGTACAGCCCGGGGAAGGAAGAAAAATCCCGCTTGAGAACTTGCCTGTAGTGATGGTGCAGCCCTGTTGGTCCCCAGAAATTAGCTACTATGATTTTGGATATTCCTAGATTAGTATTAGCTATTATGACATGAAGAAGAGCTCTGTGTGGCTTGAAGGCTTGTCTCTCTTACCCACAGAAGTTGGCCCAATACAAGATGTTGCCTCACCTACCTTGTGTCCCTTGAGAACTTACCAGAGTCTGATCTAAGATTACTTGATATATTTGGGGATGGGATATTGACAATTTAGATTTTAATGGTATTGAAGCTTGAACGTTTTGAATCTCAGTGTCTACTCTCATTAAATAATGATTGTCTAACACCCCTTTTATTGTCTGACATGCAGGGCCGGCTCCAGGCACCAGCCCACGAAGCATGTGCTTGGGGCGGCATCTGGAGGGGGGCGGCATGGCGCTCCGGCCCGAGAGTGGGGCCGGGACTGGGCTCGCCACCCTCCCACGGCGCTCAAAAAAAGCTCTCAGCCTTTCCCCCGGCGCTCAAAAAAAGCCACCCTCCCTCAGGCGGCAAAAAAGCCAGAGCCGGCCCTGCTGACATGCAGCTGCATAATTTCCTGCAACTGTGAACATTTTAATGGATTTTTTTCTCCAGAGCAGCCCAAAATCCTGAAGGCACAAGCCCCCTCTCTTTGAAGTGTGACTTGAAGGCACAGCCCAGAATCATTCTCAATCTCAGTGTAAAGTTCTCTTCAGGGAAATGGACAAGATTATTTATTTTCCTTCATGGTTAAACTCTTTCCCCTGGACACAGGGGAGCAGAATAGAGGCTGGTGGGTAGGAAGATCTCTGACCTGATGTAGAAGGGAAAACAGTTGAGTCTAGATCACTTTCATTTTTGTTAATTTCATTTTGCTGCTTGTTTTGGGCTTGATTCTGCACTCATTGAAGTCAATAGGAGTTTTACCATTGGCTTCAATGAAGCAGGATTTGATTCCTTGGGCATGGAGCTGTGCAGTTGATGAGCTATGAAGGTTTCTGGTTGTATCAACTGCAAAGAGCACATATTCATTTCAGTATTTGAATACAGCTACTTATATGCATTATCAGGCTGTAAAACCGGAGTAATAATATGCAAATTATACAGCAATTCATGTGGTATTTTCTGATCTTTTTCTTTGCCATTCTTTTTAGCAAAAGGGAAAAGTAGAAGCTGGAGTAAGGATTTTGAATTACACTTATACTTTTAAATATTGTATTTCACGTTTGGATTGGTGTGAAAGTGCCTGTTTTTTAATTTTCTGTTGCCAGCTGGTTTATATATTAGTTGGTTGATCCATTTAGTTTGTCTTTGATTTATTGAAAGCTCAAATCAATTATAAGATTTATTATGATAAATCAATGAAAAAGTTGAACATTTTCAGAAATAACGTCTTTTACTTTTAGAAACTAATTGAATGGTAAGGCCAGGAACAAATCACACCTTTATATTTCACATAATGAAAAACATGTACAAGATCCTTAGCAAAAGTAAAAGTAATATATGTAGTCCAACTGCTTCTGAAACTGATAGGCAAACAAGACAGAGAGAAATTTTATTCTGATCTACTTTTTAGCATATGGTGTTACTAAAGACTAGTTTACTAGAAAAAAAGAAAGAAATTTACAATATTTGCACCCAAAATTAGGTGATTTCAGATGGAAGTGCTTGCAGATTACGGAGTTTCATTAAGAAAAATCGTTCCGGGCTTAGCAAATTGGATGAACTGAATGCCACACCATTGCATCATGCTGCAGGAGGAGGACAAATAGAATTAATGGAGATGATTTTAGATGATTCTTCCAATGAAGGTAATACATTATTAAATTATCTTCTGTATCATTAAATAAAAATAGTTAAATAAAAGCATTCGCTACTTCAATGGTGTAGACTGGTGTTTGGATTTATTACTGCCATTTTCACAGAGGAATCATGATTTTCTTAGTATTGTTTTGGTACCTTTGCTACATGTTCATCCTTACTCTCCTCTGTTGTAGTATGTTGACATTTCTAATTAATAAATTATGTAACATTTCCTCTCAATAATAATATTGTGGATTCAGCATAGGATGTAATTAATTACCTGAGATTCATTTGTAATGTAACTGGCAGCTTAGTAATATCAGCAAGAGTCTTTCACAGTTGATGATTTATTTAAACAAACCTACAAACAAACAAACAAACAAACCCAATGACAGAGAGCCTCTACTGAAAATACGATATTTCACAGGAAAATCAGTTGTCTATTAACTACATCAGAACATTTGCCAGCTACATGTTTATTTGTAGTATTTACTTTGTTTTTTTACCTTTTGACCTAGTGTTAAATGTGATGGACTCCTCTGGAAACACCCCACTGCACTGGGCCACAAAAAAAAACCAGGTTGAAAGTGTTAAATTACTTCTCAGCAGAGGCGCTAACCCAAACATTCTAAACTCCAGTATGATGGCACCTCTTCATCTAGCTGTGCAGTGCCTTCACAATGAAATAGTTAAGGTAAGATTATAGTCCAAGTAAATATACATGCAAAAAGGGCTCAAGAGCCACCTGGGCACAGAATTTCACTAGTTGTATGCAAAATTCCAAGTGTAGAAATTCAGAAACAAGAGGCTTATATCCACTGAAAATATATCCTTTTAAGTTCTTCAAATGGCAGGAATGCTGTTTAGCATGTGGCACTCACAAAAGAGATAATCTGTACTCAGAAGTTGATAAGAAAAAGTGACTTATCAACAAAGTTTTCCATTAAGATTTGTTCTGACAATGATTTTTAGTAAGAAAATTTGGTTTTTAGTAAACAAAACATTTTATAACCATGTTGAAAACAATTTCAATATACATATTGATAAAGCTGAAATTAAAATGTTGATAAAATATTATGAAAAATTTAGCAGCAAATGGGACTATTCCAAATCCTGTGAAACAGAAACAACTTTGAAATTTTTAGCAAAACTATTTCCCCATTTTTGACTAGGCGTATGTTGTATGGGAAGAATTCTGGAAGTTACTAGCTCGTGCATTTGTTATAACATCAGCAGAAAAGCACTTTTCTAAATTGAATCCAAACTCTTCTAATAGTTTTCTCAAACACAAAAAGGAAGAAAACACCACTGTGTTCCATAGTTTAAATAAAGTTCTGTAAGATGTCAGAGATTCCCCTAAACAGCTACCAAAACCTCCAGCTTTCCCCTCACCGCTTTTGCAATGCACATATGCACTATCTGTTAAAAACAAATCTGGAACATGTTGGAATTTGAAAATTGAATTCTGGATTTAGGCCTAAATTCACCTTCAAGACTCTGCACAAGTCTGCTCATGCTTACGTATATGCTCTCATGTCTTCCCCCTCACTTTCCTCTATTCAACCTAACTCTCCCTTTGTTTCCCTTTCCAAAAGCTAGTTAATATGCCAAATTCTCCAGTGCAGACAAGGCATATGGGAGCTATTAGAAAGGGAAATAAAGTAAAGTTTATTTAGCAAGAGAAAACACAGAAAGAGAAATATAGATAATATCTAGAGACATTTAATTTTTCTCAGAATGCCACCCCTGGAATTGTGCCACCCCAAGCACATGCTTGGTTTGCTGGTGCCTAGAGCCGGTCCTGCTCTACTGTAAACATAAGCTTTGTTTCCCAGATCTACTCTCACCTGCACCGTCTTACACTGTGGTACATACATTTGGAACTCCTTTCCTCTCCTTCCATTACTCCTTTATTCTGCATGCTGTTGCTCCTCAAATAGAACACTAATAATAAGAAAAGATTCATGATAAGCCATTAAATTAGTGGAAAATTTTAAAGGTTCTCTTTTGTGGCTATTAGCCAGGATGGGCAAGAATGGTGCCCCTAGCCTCTGTTTGCCAGAAGCTGGGAATGGGTGATGGGAGGATCACTTGATGATTACCTATTCTGTTCCTTCCCTCTGAAGCACCTGGTTTTGGCCACTGTCGGAAGATAGGGTAATGGGCTAGATGGACCATTGGTCTGACCCACTATGGCCGTTCTTATGTTTACTGTCTAGGTGTTGGTCCAACACAGCAGTACAGATGTTAATCTGGAAGGAGAAACTGGCAACACACCTATAATACTAGCATGTTACAAAGAAAACCCTGAGGCACTGACACTTCTGGTACGTAGAATTATTTGATTTTCCCTAATGTTCTTCCGCTTATCTTAATACAATGTGTTGTCTGTTTTTCTATATCTCTGCTTAACCAAAGAAGCGTAAACATAAATTAAAGCCCCAGTACAGGGCTATCCCTAGACATTTTGGTGCCCTAAGCAGCCCCCCCGTGGGGGAGTGGTGGCCCCAGGCCTCTGCAAGGGAGTGGGGGGGTCCCAGACCTCCATGGGAGGAGCAGGAGCAGGCTTGGGGGGCAAGGGGGAAACCGCCCCCCAGCATGAGCCGGTGGAGTGGGTTGGGGCTGTGTTGCTCCACTTCCTGCTGTCCGGTGATTGCAGCGAGGGCCTAACCCCGCACTCATGGGGTGGCGAGAAGTGGAGTGACACGGCCCCAGCCCACTCCGCTCTGCTCCCCTGGCTCCCAGCCCTGGGACTTGGAGGGCAGGGGAGAACTGCCCCACAGCATTCACCGGCGCTGCAGAGTGGGCTGGGGCCGGGTCGCTCCACTTCCTACCGCCTGGTGAGTGCAGGGTGCGCCCGACCCCTGTTGCAGTCCCCCAGGATGTTGCTCAGAGGAAGGGGTGTAGTGGGGGCGGGGCTGGAGCGGAGTAGGGACGGGAAGAGGCGGGGTGGGGGTGCAGCAGGGGTGGGGGTTTTGGGGAAGGGATGGTGTGGGGGCGGGGCTGGGATGGAGCAGGGGCAGGGGCCATGGGGAAAAGGCGGAGCCGGGCAGAGGCAGCTTTCCTGGGCAGCTCAGCCAGCCAGGGGATTGGGCTGGTTGCTGGAGCAGCATGCAGCTGCATAGGGCACCAGGAAATTTGGGGCAATTTGGTGCCCCAAATTTCCTGGTGCCCTACGCAGCTGCTTACTTTGCGTATGGGTAAGGACAGCCCTGCCCCAGTACTGCAAGTTGCATGTGCCTGAGTGGAGCCCCGTTCACTTCAATGGATCCCTATAATACTGCAAATAAATGTGTCACATCCTTGTGCTCTCATATAGTTCCATTACATGTAAGGATGCATCTATTTGCAAAATTGGTATCTTAAGCTAGAAAAAAGACATTTTAGCTTCTTGCATGAGGTACATTTTTTTTCTTTTTTCTGAAAAGCAGTGTGTTTTATCTGCCAGCATGTGCCTGTCCTTCCTTGGGAATCTTTTAAATCTGTTTGTACCTACAGCAACACTATGAAAAAAAGTGTTAACAGGATTCTTGAGTGCATTAGGTGAAAACAATGCCCATTCCTGAGAAAAATATCTTGTCCTGGCCAAGCTGGAGGAAAGAAAAGAGGTTATGGATATAGTTTAATTAGGCTGAAACTTTATTCTCTTAAAATATCTGGGAATACCCAGCAATAAATCATACAGTGTGGGTCATCATTATTTTCTTAATTGTTTTCTCCTATTTGGGAGAACTGCTGTCTGCCCTCCCCCTTCCCAACCTGGTCCCAGTCTGTCACTGGGACCCCAGCACCATTGAATGAGGGTTATGGGGGGCTGAAAAAAGGGGATCAGGGGTTTTCTCCCCACTGCACTAGACATTAGGAGCCCCAGCCCCATTTCCCCAGTGTCTTCCCCTAAATTCTTTTCCAAATTGAGTTTATCAGGGAACTGTATTCCCTCTGTACCATGTGCCTGCACTGGACAGCTGCAACACCTACTATCTACTAAGCTCCCGCACTGGGTCCGGGATCTGTTGTGAGGAAGGTGAAAAAACTCACCCCACTTTGGTCAAGTATATTTAAAAAAACCCAGAAAACCCCAAATGAAATGTGATTTTGGAAATGTGAATTTTAGAAAACGGAGGGGTAAACTTCAAGCATGCTCCTTGAGGAATTACACTTCACTGTTTATTGGATTTATATGTATAAGTCTAGCCTGCTATTCTATTTTTTTTTCAAATAAATCATGTACTTTAAAGATCATCAAAACATAGAATAAAGACAGACATTACAAGTGAGAAAGTACATCTATGATCATGTGTTATTTGGTCATAATGTTCAGCATGCCATTTAACTATATGTGAACACTATTTTTCAGCTTGAAAATGGAGGAAAGTTATGTAAATCAAACAAAACTGGATGTATGCCTGTCCATGCAGCTGCCTTTTCAGGTGCAAAAGCATGTATGGAAATTATTTTAAAAAAAGGTAAATAAGTGTTCCAAATCTCTTTTGTTTCATCCTTATTAGTTATAGGGTACTGTAAATGAGCAGCCTCCTCCCAGCTGCCCTCTCATGGTCTCAAGGCAGCCCTTCAATTGGCCCCTCACCTCAGTTTCCCTTTTGAGTCCCCAGTATCTCTGTGGAAGCTTATCTTCTCATCCACACACAGTTGATTAATAAAACATAGTGCAAATAGTCCATAGTAAAAGTTCCAAAACATAGTCCATATCACCTCAGTGCAATTACTCCTTAAAAACCACATATCCTTTTGGCCACTGACATAACATGGACCACATTCTGGCATCTTCTGCTACACCTGGACTCTTTGTCAGTCCTCTGTTTCTCAGCTTTAACAGGTAGCCCAGGCCTTCCTTTTGGGGGGCAACCCCGCTCTCCTCATGGGAACTCCCAAAGCCTCTCTTCTGGGAGTATCCTCCTTTCATTCTTTCTCTGGATCCATCTCTCCTGCAAGGAGACATCAGTTGGTAAGCCCCTTTGCTGCTGCCCCTTCCTTCAGCCTTTTCTGGCTGTTGGCTCTGGCTTAGAGCCAACAGGAATCTCTCGCTCTCTGCTACTGCTGCTGCTCCTCCTCCTCCTATTATTATTATTATCTTTAGCCGTCTCCAGCCCTGGCTTTCTGACTTGAGGATGCCAGCCAGCCAGCAAGCCCTTCTTGCTGCTCTCCTGCCATCAGACTTCTCCCAGGGACTGCCTTCTTTCTATGGCATCTTTCCTCTCCCTTCTCCTGTCTGACTCCTGACTGACTGACCCAGCTCTGACTTTTAACTGCCATTTTATAGGCCCCCAGGTGCTGCCCTATCCTCTTAATTAGCCCAACTGGGAGTACCTAGACTGGGACAGGAGAGTTGAGCCCAATTTCATTTAATGGGCCAGTTATCCTGTTACGGTACAGCTATAGTTGAGCTGGGAGGCTTGTATAGATGTACATCCATGAGTTCTGCTTGTGCTAGTGCCTAAAAAAGTAGTGTGTCCGTGGTGGCACAGGCGGTGTCTCAGGCTAGCTGCCTGAGTATGTGCCCTGGGATCAAGTGGGACTATACTTGTGCCGGCTAGTCCATGTGGCCGCCTGTGCTGCTGAGACACACTGCCATTTTTAGACACTAGCTCAAGCAGAGCTAATGCAGGTATGCCTAAGCGAGCTGGGAATCACATCTCCCAAACATACCTGTAGTAACACTTAGTGCGTATTTAGTACTTTGCTTCTCAAAGGACTGTGCAAACAAAGGTTTTGATCCTGTAAACATTTACACACTACAAGTTCAATGAGAATTCTTCGATGAGTAAAGTTATACATATGAGTAAGTGCTTGTACAACAAGGACTTATATGCTCCCTTCAATGAACTCCATGAGTGTTAACAGGAGTTACATGTTGGTATTGTGGGGGAAAATATATCCCTATATTTGTTTGTTTTTTTAATCTTGATTTCTTGTGTTATCTTTATTTAATATGTTTGTACTTTGTTTTCTTTCTCAGGTGAAGAGTTAGGCCATTCTACTGAAAGTCATATCAATTTTACCAATAATGGAAAGTGCAGTCCTCTTCATCTGGCAGTTCAGAGTGGAGACTTGGAAATGATTAAAATGTGCATTGAATTTGGAGCACAGATTGATCTGAAACAGGTAACTGTTAATATAATACAATACATAATCCCCTTCGTTTTCCGTTTAAACTGATTTTACCAAAAAAATCCTGGGTTTTACAGAAGGTATTATTTGTTTTTTTCCAATTTTGTATTATTCAAATATATAAAAATAACTTGTTTTATTAGGAAAATACAGTGCATTGCATGAGATATATGTATTACAATAAAACATCAGTCTGTGTGTACATGAAAAGCTGCCTGTTAAAGTAAGGCTTTGTATTAGTCAAGAAGATATGCACAATAAGTGAACAGGCACACACGCAAGCTCTGAAGTGCATGCCCATCTGAACCTACTGATGAATCTCATGCCCATCACATACACATTTCAAGCTGCTAGCAGATAATAGTTTAAAGACCTGATATACTAAAATGGGAAGAAAATAAAAATCTATGTCAGAATAAGTTTCAGAACATAAGGAAGTATTTGAAAGTTTAAAAAAAACAAAAACAGGAGAAAAGGATGAAATTGAGTGTATGCACTGGAAATGATGTGGCCCAATTATTTAATGTAAACATTTATAGGCTGATAGTTCTAAGTCTACAAGAGTAAACTGTTTATTCAAATGAAAAGTTTTATTTGGGGATTAGAGATATATTGTTTTCTTAAACTCAGAGGTGGCATTATGTTTTGAGTTCTGTTTTAATTCTGCAGCAAAGTACATTGAGTTCCATTCATCAAAGCATTAATCTATTTAATACTTTTTTGCCGTCCTTCAGTCCATCAAAATAAACCTCAATATTTACCCAGAAAAATATTTTTTTTCCACCAATTTTCACCTTTTTGTTGTTGTTGTAGAAATAAACACTGATAAATTCCTGGGAAAAATTAAATACAAACAAAAAATGAAGGGCCTTAGCAATATACTTGTGTCTCTTAGAAATAGTGTAAGTAGCTTTTTTCCCTTACAAACTGTATCCTGAAAAGTTTTACACAGAGAAATAATGCAATTCCACAGATAGTTAAGGGAAATTAAGAGGAATAAGCAAATGAGCCAAAATAAGGTTTCAGGTGAAATTTGTGAATAAATGGAGAATCAGAGATAGAGAAATACAAGAAGACTTTTCCAGATGGCAGGAACTGCAGAAGAGAAGACCCTCCCTCCACCACTGGTTAGATTGCATAGCTCAGCAGAGAGTAAACTAAGTGCTAGATAAGTGGTGTCATCCAGGAGAGTAGAATGAGAAAAGGTTTCTGAGGGAGATTGGAGCAAATCCAAAGACAAGAAAACTCCTACAAACAAAGCATGAAATCCTGGCCCCCTTGAAGTCAATGGCAAAATTCCTGTTGGCTTAAATGGAGCCAGTATTTCACCACAAGAGAAGGTAGTTGTGAACTAGATTCTGAAATAAATGCTGTGATAGCAGAGCTGTTGGAAGGTAATGTGGTTGTGAGAAGTGAGAAGATGAGGAGCAACATGCTGAAGTCAGGAGAAATCCTCAGCTGGCTAAGGCAGTTTTAAGGCCCCTTTGTACCAGATGAAGCAGTGTCAGAAGCTGCTCCTCAATTCTGAAAGACAATTGTGAAACAGAGAAACACTGTGGAATATGAGGATAGGCTTGAAAGCGGAAATATTACTGGCATGGATTTGTGTTCTGAAGTGCACTTCAGTTATACAGTGCTTAACAGCACTTTGCTGGAAGTTGGGACATTTAAAACAATGTATTTCTGTTAGAAAAGCTAAATGAAAAGCATGTGGTATTTACAAATAGTTATTTCAGTGGGAAACTTTGCAGAGAAGGCCTGCATGACAAACGGGTTGTTGAATGTCTCAGGAGAACAAATTATTGACCAGACCCTGTTTGTCTTTCTCATGCAAGCTATCTTATTGACTTCCACAGGACTCCTTGTGTGAGTAAGGACTTCTTACATTAGTAAGGATATGCTGGATCAAGCAACATTTACTCACCTAAAGATTGTAGTACTTTTTATACCTAAAAAGTCAAATCCTGCTCACCTCGCTCTGACCACTAGTCTGGTTGTAATAAGTAGGACTACTGGTGTAAGTAAAACAAGAAATCCTACTGATTACAATCAGACTAGTGGACCCGTAGAAGCTGGAGAGGAAGAGGGTGTGCTACAGAATTTCTATTAATGCAGCTAAATGTGGAACAGTCTTATGTTCTTCATTCAGTTTTCTAACAAATACATATTTCTGATGAGAGCCCAGACCTTAATCAGATTACTTGTGTGAGTAAATTCTACTCATGTGAATATGGAATACTCATGTGAGTAAGGATTTGCATGACTTGACAAAAAGGTGTGTCTTTCCTTTATGACAGATTTCAGAGTAGCAGCATGTTAGTCTGTATTCACAAAAAGAACAGGAGTACTTGTGGCACCTTAGAGACTATTTCCCCATGTTAAGTATCCTCACACCCCTTGTCAACTGTCTGCAATGGCCCATCTTGATTATCACTACAAAAGTTTTTTTCTCCTGCTGATTATAGCTCATCTTAATTAATTAGCCTCTTAGAGTTGATATGGCTACTTCCACCTTTTCATGTTCTGTATGTATATATATCTCCTTACTATATGTTCCATTCTGTACATCTGATGATGTGGGCTGTAGCCCATGAAAGCTTATGCTCAAATAAATGTGTTAGTCTCTAGGGTGCCACAAGTACTCCCGTTCTTTCCTTTATGTATTTGTTGTTTGGATATGTAGTATCTAAATGAGATCATCTGGTGGTGAAACTGTTAATACAACACTTGTGCTTTTCCTTTTTGGTGAGTGGATGGTGCAGGGAGTATTTAAGCATGGATAGGCACCATGAAAAATACTATTTCAATTAAATGAGACTTTCTGGTCATTAAAAGTTATACATGTGTAGCCAAAAGGAAAAACACAAGACTGCTCAGACATCTGTCAAGGGTGTATATGATTCACCCAGTCAAACAGATCACATATTAACATGTATAATAAGGGCTAACAAGCAAACAATTACTTTTTATAAAATGAAGAAATTGGAAAATATATCTCAGGAAATAAATTAAACATAATAATTAACATGACAAAAAATGACTATTTTTTCCTATGAGAATTGTTGTACCTGCCTACCTACAGATGATTTCCTGTGCTTTAGCCTCCAACCTTCAAGGCTACAGTGTGGCCATTATTATTCAAGCTACAAAGGACAGTTTGGACTTTTTCACAGTCCATCCATGGGCAGGTCTACACTAACCCCCCAATTCGAACTCAGGTACGCAACTTCAGCTACGTGAATAACGTAGCTGAAGTTCGAAGTACCTTAGTTCGAACCTACCTCGGTCCAGATGCGGCAGGCAGGCTCCCCCGTCGACTTCGCGGTACTCCTCTCGCCGAGCTGGAGTACCACAGTCGACGGCGAGCACTTCCGGGTTCGACTTATCCCGCCCAGACAAGACACGATAAGTCGAACCCAGAAGTTCGATTTGGTTGCCGCCGAACTACCGGGTAGTGTAGACCTACCCTATGTCATTCAGCTCAAGGGGCTGCTGTTCAATGACTAAGAGTATTAGGTAGGCCTTAAAAATGATCTAATTAATACTGCATTATTCCTAGACTTCTGTAGCCTAATATGTAAGAGTCGAAGTGTACAAACTGAAGTGTGGTCTCCTGCATGGCAGTTCATGTCACTGAAGTCAGGCTACCAGGCTGTGACTGATCTTTTAAGCAGATTGAATTGATTGAAAATTAATTTGATTTTAAATTGTGCCTTATAATCCTGTTTGCAGAATGAAAAATGCACAGCTCTTCATTTTGCTGCCACCCAAGGAGCAACTGAGATTGTTAAATTAATGATGTCATCCTATGCTGGTGATGAATCTATTATTGATGCACTAGATGGGAATAAGGAAACACTGCTTCACAGGTAAGAGAATCCTCTAACATCATATTCATAATCACTGTTTCAGTTCCAACAATAGCCAACAATATAACTTCAACTAATTAGAGAAAACAGGGGATGTGCATCCACATCTGGAGGGATTTCTTACTGATATGTGGATTCAGGAGGTAGGTGATCTCAGTAGGACACAGTGTAATTGGTTGATTGATCAAGCTGCTGGATGCTTGGAGTCTTATGCCTAGGGTCAAGACCAAAGAGAGATCGAGATTCTGGCATCTGACATGGTACATTCAGCAACTTTCACTGCCTCTTTGAACTGGAAAACTACTCTAGTGTAGGATCAGAGGGCAGACCAGCTGAAAGAAATTGCAGTACTGGAAAAGGGATACTCATGGGAAGATAGAAGAAGATGATGTTTTGGAACTATCAAAAGCCTCTTGAGGCACCAGGCCCAAATAAATGCTAAACTTCTTTTAATAGGATTCAGTGGACCTTCCCAAACAAATGAATGAAGAAGGAATATCAAAAGTGCACTGGAGTCTATTTCACTGTTCTGTAACAAAAACATTTAGTGCCTGATTTTCAAAAAAATCAGGGTACAACTGCACATCCATGTACAGTTACTATGACTGCTTATGCAAATCAAGAATTTGTAAATGGCCATTTGTACATATAACTGCATCTCAGCCCGGAGTAAATTAAAGCAGCAGCAGTAGCAAGATCAGGATTTTGCTGGTGAAGAAAGGCAGGAAAATAGGGAAGCATGCCATTTGCTCAACAGCAGATGATTTTTCTCACCACCAAATGAATTTTGGACGAGGAATGTGCCACCAGGCATCACAAGAAGAGTTCATTGTTAACAGGATTCCTCAGAAGACTCCATAAGATAGATAGGGGCCCTGATCTGTTAAGGGCAGCAAGGATGTGTGAGATGAGACCCAGTTAGAGTCCTGGTTTCAGGCTTCAGTTTGAATATTTTACAAAGCCTATGTCCTGTCATCTTGGAGTTTCTTTTGTCCATATGCTAAATATTTGATCTTCCTGGCAGGAAATATTTCCTGTATCTAGTAGAAGTCTCGCCACACACTTGAATCACTGATATTATTTTAAAAATCACCCTTTTAATATCATCAGTTCTAAGTATAATGTTCCGCAGTCTATAAAATAACTCCACCAATGTGTCAGGTGGTATCTCTGAGAAATTTTATTACCTTGGCGCTGGAATTGTGTATAACTACATTACACTGAGATCACCTGTTGTAAAATTTAGTGTTAAGCCTTAATGGAACAGAAAAGATAACAATTCTTTAATATAGTTGATCAGAAATGCAGCAAAGTCCCAATTTCTCAAAACATTTTAAATTTCTAACTTCATCATTTTTCTGAAAGTGCTTGGTTCATTTTATTTTTTCCCTACAATATTACATTTTAATATCCTACTGCAGCATAAAACTTTAGATTTGTACAATATGCAAATATTTAAAAAATATCTTTTGTTAAGTTAATAACATGCCCCCCCCTCCCCTTGCCCTGAGGTATGTTTTAATTCGTTCTCTAGTTTTGGTATGGAATTGATTACCACAATCAGAATATTCCCTGAGCAGAGTCAAGCAATTACACGGCCTGATCTGGCATTCTGTACACATCCAAAGCTTTTAGTAAGGTCAGTGGGAGTTCCGGGTGCCATATCCCATTGAAATCATTTGGAGTTTCAGGTGTACACAGAATAAGTCGAGCCCCTGGTGCATAATACTTTGTATCAACATTTTATGGTATTATAAAAGGTACTAATTCTGGCTGTATTGGAGTCAATAGGAGTTTTACCATTGACTTTAGGGGGGCCCAGGATTTCACTCAATGAGTTTTTAGCATATCTGTAGAATTGAACATAGTTAAAAATCCAAGGTCCACAATACAGGGAGTCCACAAGGTCCACAATAATTTATTCTATGAGCTATTATGAAGGAAGCATTTTTAGTCTCTCTTTCTCTCTGTTTATATAAAGAAAATTATTTGAAAGCACTAAAAGAAGCAGCAGATGTAGAAAAGCATTGGCCTTTACTTTTAAAGTTCATTGACCTTTCTAAAATAACTATATGTTTTTCCCCCACAGGACTGCATTATTTGATCACTATGAACTGGCAGAGTATTTAATTTCAATGGTAAATATTTAATCAAGGCATATATTAACAACGATTGTTGCTAGGTACTAATACAGGTTGTATAGAAACATCTATTAAAGACTTTTACTTAAAAAATAATTTCCTGTTTAGCAAGTACAGGAAATTACAAAAGAGGGATGTTTCTTCAGGAACAGGTTTTTTTGTTTAAATATATTTCATAATACACAGCTGCAAATTACAGTACTGCTATAGTTATGATTCCACTGTAGCATTCTGTAGGGGTTCATAATGATGCTGCAAAACTGAATCTGTATTTGTATTTGAATTATTTAGACAGAGTTTTAACATTCAGAAGTGTTTATAGAATATGCCAGAATGACTCAGCTGACCTCACTTTTAAAGTAATTCACAAGGAAAGGAAATAAAATTTAAATATACATTTTTTCAAAAGTGAAATCTCACACCCGTCATGTGTGTATGTGTGTTACAGGCATCACAAAGACATTTCTAGGTGGGGAAGAGGGTTCATGTGTAGTCCAGCAATATCTTGTACACACACACACACATCCCACAGGAGATTTATTGGGTTTGTTCATGGAATAATTGGGAAAGAAAAAGATTTTTATATTCACTGTATGCTCTACTATATCCTCTGTGTTAGTACAGTGCTGAGCAAATTGTCGGGAGTCAGTAGAGCTATGCCAGTTTATATTAGCTGAAGATTTTGCCTTTAATGTTATGTCAACAGAAAATAAATGCTGACACTTGGTATTAGACTACTTAAACTTATCCTTGGGTAGTAACAGGCACATACGTGTTTTCACCTGTGAAGGGCAGGCACTAGTTTGTGCATGTGGAAGTCCATGTGCACAAACAATTAGAGCATAAAGGATGAAAATCCAGTATTTAACACTGTATTTGTTAAGAATGAACTTGCATTCCTATCTGATGTTCTCTATAATATTTTTGTTGCATTTTTGAGGTCTGGCAGTATAATACAGTTTAGCTTTAGCATTCCATTACATCTCCCCCTTTAAGTTCTACATTCCTACTATTTACAGTATTTACACCAGGGGTTCTCAAACTGGGGGTTGTGACTCCTCAGGGGATCACGAGGTTATTACATGGGGGGTCCTGAGCTGTCAGCCTCCACACCAAGTCCCAGTTTGCCTCCATCATTTATAATGGTGTAAAATATATAAAAAGGTGTTTTTAATTTATAAGGAGGGTCACACTCAGAGGCTTGCTATGTGAAAGGGGTCATCAGTACAAAAGTTTAAAACCACCAATTTACACTATCATGCTGACTTAGAAATTGAATATGTATCAATCTGCTAAGTGTCTCTGAATCATACTGGCTTTCTAATTACACTACCCAAATGTAACAACTTGGTCATCTGGCTGTCCATTACTTGCAACAACTGGCTGTAGTCAGTGCAGAATCCTTGAGTTGTCTTCTTCGTGTTCCACATCCGACATCCATAGAGTTTGCTCTGTTGATTGTTCTCTATTGAGGAACAAACTCTATATGGCAACAGTTTCTGTTGAACTTTCCACTGTCGCTCTTGATTACATATGATCTGAGTGCTGAATTCTTTTTCTTTATGACAGGTTCATCCCTTTTCTCCATCCAATTTGACATGAACATGGCCACCAAATTCTAGACCTAGCAGTTCTCTAAATGAGCGACTGTGACATTCTGGGCCGTACAATCCAGACCACTGAGGGACTGTATCATCCCTGCCCTGCAAACTTGGGTGCCTCACAATGCTTTGCTGCTATAGCTCCAACCTGGGCTGCTCACAAACAGCCTTCTAGCGTGCCCTGAGTGTCTGTGTATAGCTGCAGCCCGCCAGCCACACATCAGTCACACTCTGGCTTCCACCAGCCTTGGTTACCACTTTTAGGGTGACCCCAAACACACTCCCAGTCCCAGATTTTCCCCCAAAACCTGTGTTCTGCACTGTCTGGCCCTCTCCTGGACAGTCCAGATATATTAGGCCCATTGCCCCTCTAAGGGGATCAATATACAAGAGTTTACTACCATAAATGGAATTACCCCATACAGTTCAGTTTAAAGACAACACTGGATTAGTTTTAATTAAAGAATAAAACAAGTTTATTTAACTACAAAGAGATAGATTTTACATGAGTACAGGTATAAGGTATTAAAGTTAGAAATGGTTAAAAGAGAAATAAAGATAAAATGCTTTCTAGTGCTAAAACTTAACGTGGCTCAAGATAAAATTCTTACCACATACTCCCAGCAACAGGGCTGACCAAATTTGAGATCTCTCCCAAAGGTAAATGGGATGGTTTATTTTGTCTTCTTAGGTAAAAGAGCAAGAGATGGATAGGGAGAGAGATAGTGAGGTGTTTTTGCCTCTCCTTTATTGTCCAGTCCTCCTCTGCAATGTATTTTCCTGAGGGTTACCTCTATAAGAACATAAGAACGGCCATACTGGGTCAGACCAAAGGTCCATGAAGCCCAGTATCCTGTCCTCTGACAGTGGCCAATGGCAGGTGCCCCAAAGGGAATCAAGTTTATCATCAAGTGATCCATGCCCTGTCACCCAATCCCAGCTTCTGGCAAACAGAGGCTAGGGACACCATTCCTGCCCATCCTGGCTAATAGCCATTGATGGACCTATCTTCCATGAATCTATCTAGCTCCCTTTTGAACCCTGTTATAGTATTGGCCTTCACAACACCCTCTGGCAAGGAGTTCCAGAGGTTGACAGTGCGTTGTGTGAAAAAATACTTTCTTGTGTTTGTTTTAAACCTACTACCTATTAATTTCATTTGGTGGCTCCTTGTTCTTGTATTATGAGAAGCAGTAAATAATACCTCCTTGTTTACTTTCTCTATACCACTCATGATTTTATAGACCTCTATCATATAACCTCTTAGTCGCCTCTTTTCCAAGCTGAAAAGTCCCAGTCTTATTAATCTCGCCTCATACGGAAGCCATTCTATACCCCTAATCATTTTTGTTGCCCTTTTCTGAACCTTTTCCAATTCCAATATATCTTTTTTGAGATGGGGCGACCACATCGGCACGCAGTATTCAAGGTGTGGGCGTGCCATGGATTTATATAGAGGCAATATGATATTTTCTGTCTTATTATCTATCCTTTCTTGATGATTTCCAACATTCTGTTTGCATTTTTGACTGCCACTGCACATTGAGTGGATGATTTCAGAGAACTATCAACAATGACTCCAAAATCTCTTTCTTGAGTGGTAACAGCTAATTTAGACCCCATCTTTATATATGTATAGTTAGGATTATGTTTTCCAATGTGCATTACTTTGCATTTATCAACATTAAATTTCATCTGCCATTTTGTTACCCAGTCACCCAGTTTTGTGAGATCCTTTTGTAGCTCTTCACAATCTGCCTGGGACTTAACTATCTTGTGTAGTTTTGTATCATCTGCAAATTTTGCCACCTCACTGTTTACCCCTTTTTCCAGATCGTTTATGAACATGTTAAATAGGACTGGGCCCAGTACAGATTCCTGGGGGACACCACTATTTACCTATCTCCATTCTGAAAACTGACCATTTATTCCTACTCTTTGTTTCCTATCTTTTAACCAGTTACCAATCCACGAGAGAACCTTCCCTCTCATCCCATGACTGCTTATTTTGCTTAAGAGCCTTTGGTGAGGGACCTTGTCAAAGACTTTCTGAAAATCTAAATACACTATATCCACTGGATAAAGTTTATTCCCACTCTGAGGACATTTCATGGTGAAAGAGGTTTCATGCTGTTGTTTGCTACAGTGCAGATCTGTTTGTTCCTGCCCCCCTTCCTTGCCAAAGAATGGCTACTTAATGGGTGATTGCCCATCAACTTTGATGACACCTGGCTAGTGGTGTCAGCTTGTCCTTTATCTTAGAGAAACTGATTTACCCAGATCTGTCTGGTAATCACATTTTAGATGTGATTTCATCATATGTTTATAACTTTACATATAATTTTACTACACACATTTCATCATGATATTATTGACCATGAGTTGTTTTCAAAAGATATCTTACAAGGCATATTTCATACAAAGATTATTACAGTAGTGTGTAGGGTGTGAATATTGGGGTGCATTCCATCAGAGTGATGTCTGTTGTAAAAGTGTTCATAAGATCTTTTAGCCTTTTTATCCAATTTGGCAACTCTCTTCATGTCTGGCCACTTTGGAAATAGATTCTTTCCCAAAGTTGGAAGAGTAGGTCTGTGTTGCTTTCCCATCAGGAGTTGTGCAGGACAGCATCAAGTAATCACTATTGGTGTTGATCTGTAACTCAGAAGAGCAAGGAATGGATCTTCATGCTGTCAGATTTTCCTGGCTATCTGTATAGTATGATCAAAATCATATTTCATTTGTAATGACTTAAATTCTGGTGCAATGAATTGTGGTACATTGTACATCACTAATTGTTCCGGAATACCAAAGTAAGCAAAAGTGCTCTTCAGTTTCTTGATAACACTGCAACATGTTATGTCTTCCAAGTACATTATTTCTATATACCTGAAAAAATAGTCCACAATGACCAGGTAACGATATTCTCTGAATTTGCATAAATCTGCCACTAGCCTCTTCCAAGGTCTTTCTGGTACAGGTGTTTGTATACTGTGGTTCAGCATTATCTCTTAAATTGATTTGTGCTCAATCTCCTCTCAAAAGTTTGATATCATCAGCTTCCTCCATATTTCTCACGAGGCCCATCATGGGTGCCATACTGCTGCTGAGAAGGTTGTTGATCTTTGATCCTCTGATCACATGCACTCTGAATGCAAAGCTTTTGTCTTTGTAAGTTGTTTCTGTGGTGAACTGGCCTATGCATTTCAGAGTATCTCCAGGGCTAGTCAGAGCTGTGTCAGGTGTCTTCAGCTCTGGGAGGGGTTGAAGGTGATCGTAAGTGCTGTCTGGGGTGACTGAGACATCAGCTCCTGAGTCAGTTTTTAAGTCAATAGTCATGCCATGAATATTCAGTTTCACTGTCCAGGCAGGTTCTATATCAGAGGTCGGCAACCTATGGCAGGCAAACCTATGGACCCCGGCAGGCAGCAGCGTGCCATTAAAAATCCTGCCCGGCCCAGCCCGCTCTTCTCCGCCCTCCGCCTACCGCTCTCTCTGGCGGGGGCAGGGGGCAGAAGCAAGCTTGGTCCTGCCGGCTGCTGCTGTACAGCAGGCTCCACCAGCAACCAAGCTTCCCCATCTGGGACCCTGATTTTGAACCTTTGACCGTCACTCCACTCCCTGTTTTTTCATTAGTGGTCCCAAGAGATTATTTGGTTCCTGGGTCCAGTGGTCCCTTCCGCTAGGCTGGAGGAGGGCCCTTTAGAAGTGGGTGGGCTTGTGACCGCCCACCTCCCCGTTGTTTCCAATAAGGCAACCAAGCTTCCCCCTCCCCCGCCTCTTCCCCCAGCGTGCTGTGTCGAGCCCTGCCTCCTCTCCCTCCCTGCCGCCGATGGCCCTTGCGAGGGAGGGGAGAAAAGCAGCCCCAGCGCCCTCGCTGCTCAGACCGATAAGGAGGCGGAGAAGAGGCAGGGGGAAGGAGGGTAGGAGTGGGGCGTATCCCTCCAGCCCCCTGCCGTGAGCCGCTCAGGGGGCTGGGAGCACCCCCCTGATCCCAGCCCACCCCCCCCCAGCCCTATGCTCTGACCCCTGCACCCCCCTTGAACCCCAGCCTCCTGCATCCTCCCCATAACTCCATTCCTGATTCCTGCACCCTCCACACATACCCAGCCCTCCCACACCCCATGCCCTGACTCCTGCACCCCCTCACATGGCCCCAGCCCTCTGCCCTGACTCCTGCACCCTCCAGACATACCCAGCCCCTCCACACACCCCTGCCCTGACTCTTGCACCCCCCACATCCCCACCCCCACCCTGAATACCAGGCCAGCAGCAGGCTGAGCGGGGCCGGCGGCTGGGACCCCAGCTGGCAAGGGACCGGCAGCCAGAACCCCAGACCGGCAGCGGGCTGAGCAGGGCCGGCAGCCAGGACCCTGGATGGCAGGAACCAGTGGACGGAATCCCAGACTGGCAGCGGGCTGAGCTGCTCGGCCCGCTGCTGGTCTGGGGTGCTGGCCCTGCTCAGCCCGCCGCTGGTCTGGGGTTCCGGCCGCAGACCCCGCTCAGCCCACTGCCGGCCTAGGTGAACGGAACCCCAGGCTGGCAGCAGGCTGAGCAGGTCGGCGGCTTAAGATCAGCATTTTGATTTAATTTTAAATTAAGCTTCTTAAACATTTTGAAAACCTTGTTTACTTTACATACAACAGTAGTTTAGTTATATTATACATAGACTTATAGAGAGAGACCTCTAAAAAACGTGAACATGTATTACCGGCACGCGAAACCTTAAATTAAAGTGAATAAATGAAAACTTGGCACACCACATCTGAAAGGTTGCCGACCCCTGTTCCATATCATTGTAAGTGATAGGTCCCCAAAACAAGGGCTCTTGATTGTTTGTAATATGAGTTAACTCCCAGCTGTAAAATGTCCATATTTCATGCTTTTATTACAACCTGTGCCTCTAACTGGACATTCATCATCTCTTGGGATATGACTTTTTCCACTCCTTGTGCATGAAGGCTGGAATGTGTCCTTCTTAGCCTAGGAGTTCTCTCTTCTTGCATCAGGAGTTTTATGATAGTGACTTTTAAGACTCAAGTGTCTGCAGTTGCTAAGCTAGTTTCGGGTTTTTAAATTTGTCAAGTTTCTCTAGGTTTCCTGTTTCACCAGTTCAGACTATTTTGCTATTTGAGTAGCTATGGCTAGAATTAAATCTGTCTTGAGTTGTAGCTGCTGTGTAAGGTTTTTATCTGTTAACCCAATAACCAATGTGTCTCTGATATATTCATGTTTTGCATTCCCCAAATCAGTTTTCAGCCAATATATGTAGAACTCTTATAAAACATTCAACATTTTTTCTTGGTTCTGAGTTCTGTGGTAAAAACATGCTCTTTCATAAACCATGTTTCTTTGAGGTATAAAGTATGCATCAAACATAGCCAAAACCCTTTAATAGTCATCTTTGTGACTGTCTTCAGTTATGTCAAAGGATTGAAAGATATGACCTGCTTGCTTCCCCACAGCATAAATTAAAGACGATACCTGTATATCTTCAGGTTCTTTGTGCAGCTTGGTAGCAATGCAAAATTTTGTACAATATTGTTCCAGTCTGTCCATTCTGAAGGTTTATCCAAACTGAAGTTCTCTGGAGCATTGAAGAGTGGCATGTTGATAAGATCCTGCAACCTTTGTTGCTGTGTCCCTTCTGTCTGCAACCTTTATAGCTGTTTTCCTTCTCATCATAGAATCATAGAATATCAGAGTTCGAAGGGACCTCAAGAGGTCATCTAGTCCAACCCCCTGCTCAAAGCAGGACCAATTCCCAGCTAAATCATCCCAGCCAGGGCTTTGTCAAGCCGGGCCTTAAAAACCTCCAAGCAAGGAGATTCCACCACCTCCCTAGGTAACGCATTCCAGTGTTTCACCACCCTCCTAGTGAAATAGTTTTTCCTGATATCCAACCTGGTCCTCCCCCACTGCAACTTGAGACCATTGCTCCTTATTCTGTCATCTGCCACCACTGAGAACAGCCGAGCTCCATCCTCTTTGGAACCCCCCTTCAGGTAGTTGAAGGCTACTATCAAATCCCCCCTCATTCTTCTCTTCTGGAGACTAAACAATCCCAGTTCCCTCAGCCTCTCCTCATAAGTCATGTGCTCCAGACCCCTAATCATTTTTGTTGCCCTCCGCTGGACTCTTTCCAATTTTTCCACATACTCCAGATGAGGCCTCACCAATGTCGAATAAAGGGGAACGATTACGTTCCTCGATCTGCTGGCAATGCCCCTACTTATACAGCCCAAAATGCCGTTAGCCTTCTTGGCAACAAGAGCACACTTTTGACTCATATCCAACTTCTCGTCCACTGTGACCCCTAGGTCCTTTTCTGCAGAACTGCTACCTAGCCATTCGGTCCCTAGTCTGTAGCAGTGCATGGGATTCTTCCGTCCTAAGTGCAGGACTCTGCACTTGTCCTTGTTGAACCTCATCAGGTTTTTTTCAGCCCAATCCTCTAATTTGTCTAGGTCCCTCTGTATCCGATCCTTACCCTCTAGTGTATCTACCACGCCTCCTAGTTTAGTGTCATCTGCAAACTTTCTGAGAGTGCACTCCACACCATCCTCCAGATCATTAATAAAGATATTAAACAAAACCGGCCCCAGGACCGACCCTTGGGGCACTCCGCTTGAAACCGGCTGCCAACTAAACATGGAGCCATTGATCACTACCCGTTGAGCCCGACCATCTAGCCAGCTTTCTATCCACCTTACAGTCCATTCATCCAGCCCATACTTCTTTAACTTGGTGGCAAGAATACTGTGGGAGACCGTATCAAAAGCTTTGCTAAAGTCAAGGAATAACACATCCACTGCTTTCCCCTCATCCACAGAGCCAGTTATCTCATCATAGAAGGCAATTAGGTTAGTCAGGCACGACTTCCCCTTGGTGAATCCATGCTGACTGTTCCTGATCACTTTCCTCTCCTCTAAATGTTTCATAATTGATTCCTTGAAGACCTGCTCCATGATTTTTCCAGGGACTGAGGTGAGGCTGACTGGCCTGTAGTTCCCCGGATCCTCCTTCTTCCCTTTTTTAAAGATGGGCACTACATTAGCCTTTTTCCAGTCATCTGGGACCTCCCCTGATCGCCATGAGTTTTCAAAAATAATGGCTAATGGCTCTGCAATCTCACCCGCCAACTCCTTTAGCACTCTCGGATGCAGCGCATCCGGCCCCATGGACTTGTGCACGTCCAGTTTTTCTAAATAGTCCCGAACCACTTCTTTCTCCACAGAGGGTTGGTCACCTTCTCCCCGTGCTGTACTGCCCAGTGCAGCAATCTGGGAGCTGACCTTGTGCGTGAAGACAGAGGCAAAAAAATCATTGAGTACATTAGCTTTTTCCACATCCTCGGTCACTAGGTTGCCTCCCTCATTCAGTAAGGGGCCCATACTTTCCTTGACTTTCTTCTTGTTGCTAACATACCTGAAGAAACCCTTCTTGTTACTCTTAACATCTCTTGCTAACTGCAACTCCAAGTGTGATTTGGCCTTCCTGATTTCACTCCTGCATGCCTGAGCAATATTTTTATACTCCTCCCTGGTCATTTGTCCAATCTTCCACTTCTTGTAAGCTTCTTTTTTGCGTTTAAGATCAGCAAGGATTTCACTGTTTAGCCAAGCTGGTCGCCTGCCATATTTACTATTCTTTCTACACATCAGGATGGTTTGTTCCTGCAACCTCAATAAGGATTCTTTAAAATACAGCCAGCAATCCTGGACCCCTTTGCCCTTCATGTTATTCTCCCAGGGGATCCTGCCCATCTGTTCCCTGAGGGAGTCAAAGTCTGCTTTTCTGAAGTCCAGGGTCCGTATTCTGCTGCTCTCCTTTCTTCCTTGTGTCAGGATCCTGAACTCGACCATCTCGTGGTCACTGCCTCCCAGGTTCCCATCCACTTTTGCTTCCCCTGTTTGTGAGTAGCAGGTCAAGAAAAGCTTTGCCCCTAGTTGGTTCCTCCAGCACTTGCACCAGGAAATTGTCCCCTACACTATCCAAAAATTTCCTGGATTGCCTGTGCACCGCTGTATTGCTCTCCCAGCAGATATCAGGGTGATTAAAGTCTCCCATGAGAACCAGGGCCTGCGATCTAGCAACTTCTGCTAGTTGCCAGAAGAAAGCCTCGTCCACCTCATCCCCCTAGTCTGGTGGTCTATAGCAGACTCCCACCACGACATCACCCTTGTTGCTCACACTTCTCAACTTTATCCAGAGACTCTCAGGTTTTTCTGCAGTTTCATACCGGAGCTCTGAGCAGTCATACTCCTCTCTTACATACAACGCAACTCCCCCACCTCTGTTTCTGTTCTTATCTTACTCCTGACACCATGTAATGTTTCTGTATCTGGTATGGACAGGGCTCAGAGCTTGCTTATACACACCAGATATGTTCATCATAAGATCCTTCAATGATCTTCCAGGTATGGCTGAGGGTAATTTACATAAGGTATTTATACACTCATTGCTGGCTAGTGGCTGAACAGTATCGTGCAGTTTAGAATTCTATTACAGTGACTATGTGCTGTCTTTGCAATCCTTGCTCCCTGGTGCAATTTGGAGCAGGTTTAGACCTCTACATTAATTAAGACCACCTCAAGACTGCTGTCATTTGCAGTGGCTTCTAATAAGCCCCAAAGTACCAGCTAAGATCAACAAAATACTGCACATTTCAGCTGTTACCTCTGTTTCCTCTCTCCTGGCATGCTTCTGTGGCATCTTCTACACTGGGTATGAGCAGGGTTAAGTGGGAAAGGGTGGTATAGAACTGATTGTGTCAGACAGAGATTTCACTGCTCTATGGGACTCATGAGCTCCCAGTTTAGTGCAGCTTTCCTGCCACAACATGGCTCAGGATCCTGCCTATTGTCTCCATAGTAAAAAGAGAGAAATATTGACTTTGGGTTTGGTTATCACTTGTATCCTTTAATAATCCGCATCTCATTTCAGACATGTTAGCTTGTATAAACATTTATCTTATTGTAAGTACTTTTTCTACTTGGAAATAAAAATGGCAGCTGTCAACAACATTCTTAACAGGTATAAAGTTATATGTCATGTTTTAGACAATGAGAGCCTGATCATCCCCACAAAAGCAGAATTCTCCTGTAGCATTATACACCCACTTTGTACTCATTGTGCCCAATGTGAATGACTGCACAAGATGCAAAGCAGTGGAGAATCAAGCCCTGCAGCTAAAAATTGAACTAATGGTTTGTTTTGTCATCCTTATGTAGGCCCTGGTTCATCTAACATTTCAGCAGGTGCTTTAACTTGGGTGGGACTTAAGCATCTGATGTTATTTCTTGTACAGAAATTGATATGCTTAAGTGTTTTGCTAAATCAGGGCCTTAAGAAGCAAAACAAATTAAGCTTGAAAAAGAAAATCTAGGTCATTATTTTAAATGTTTTGAACTTTATGAATCTAATTTAAAAAAGTGTATTTGCAAATTGTGTTCAATTGTGTATCCAATGCTTGTGCAATTATATTCACAACTATAATATTTGCATATACACATAGACAGTTCTTTGTCTCTACTGTATTAGCAAGCATCTGATTTGTGCACACAAATGATGTAATTGCATACACATATTAGGTATTCAGTTGTTATGAGTAATTTAAAAAAATCAGAACAGCAAAGTCAAAATGTTCACAAATGTGCTTTAGAATTGGTTGCATCATATTTCATTAGGACTTTAGGCTATAATGATTTAGAATTCGGTGTGTATACTGGACAAGTTAGCTTTGAGATCTCTTTACATGCTCAAGACTTCCTGAGTTAAGGATGTCTCTCTTAAGGACTGCCTCAGTTAAGGCATCTTGAGTTAAGAACATTTTTATGAAAGGTTCTCTCCCTGAAGTGATTTTATATCACTAAGGGGCTTCTAAAGCACTTTATTAGCCCTTTATTCTTTTTTTCTTCTTCTTTCCTTTTATATTTTTGTTGTCTCCTGTTTCAATTAAAAACAACTATATTAAATGCAGGAATAACATTAAAGTAACTTTCAGGATAACTAAATTACACAAGTCAGAAAATTCAAGAAGTTAAGGTTTGTAGAGCACCAATAACTTGAGCATGTTATAAATATACATTATCTTCTATTCCTGATGTCCTTGTTAAATATATATATAATATACTGGTCTTAATCTTGTTAAATACATTAAAACATATAGGATGTACAATATTGTTGAATTCATGTTCCTGAGAGGTCAACAACAGTAATGTCTGGAGTAAAGGTAACTACTCAGAATGTTTATGTAAATGACTATTTGTGACTTGCTGCAGCTGTATCGTGTGAAATTATATTTAAACTCTGATAGCCAATCAGATAGGAAAATCTCTGTTTGATTGGCTCATCAGAAATGAACACCCCCTTTCCCCCCAGTTGGCCTCTTAAGTTACAGAATGAATGGTAACTGAGAGACGGGGGCAGGGAATTATTTGTTATCCTTAAGCAATTCGTGGCCTTGCTAGATAACTTTCTGGTGTTTCTGGTAAAAACAGTCATTATGTATATAACAATCAATATAACTTATCACGTTTCTATGAACAACAAGATTTATTGTTCCTCAAGTTAAATATTGATAGTGGCTTTGGTTAATAATTGTCTCATGATTTAGGGCCTGATCCAAAGACAGTTGAAATTAATGGAAAGACTCCCATTCACTTCAATTGTTTTGGGTCAGACTTGCATTAGATGTAACCTAGTCTTAATTCCATGATCTGAGTTTGTCTCTCAGCTCTAGAAATGTCCACATCACAAAATCCACCATCGGAGCTGCCATGTATTGGCCCTGTACTTGCACTCCCTGGCAGCCTGAGCACAGAAGACAAGGATTTATTGGGCATAGAGATCAAATGACATTAATTTCTGGATGTCATTCCTCCAGAACAGGGGTAAACTGCAGTGGTATGGTAGTTTGGAAGAGGCTTGCACTGTTGCTGCCTATTATGTGGATAAGTAGGGAACCTCATTCATCAGGGCTGTAATTTTGGTACATTTCCAGACCACTAAGTCTATTGTTTTCAAACTTGGGTCCATTAAAATATGGGCACCTAACTCCAGGGCTGACCCTAGAGCAAATGGCACCCCAGGTGAGGAGTATCTTTTCTGCCCTCCCCCGCATTTGTTAAATACCTTATAAGGTTTTGAATACCTTATTTTTTATTACATTTCTAGCCCATTTCATGACTTTGATGCACAATTTGCATGCATGATTTATCCCTGTCATATAAGTTGATAAATTTGCACACTAGGATCTGTAAATCTGTATGCCACATGTACGCAAATCAAAAAAATTGTTTTCTCTAAGCTTATAGAAACTTTTTAATTTTAAGAATAACTGAAACGTACTAACATCAAGATATTGAACTGTGCACCAACATTGAGTGAACCAGTATTCAATAGTATTACAGTAGGTGACAGCCTTAAAATGTTAACCCTAGTCCTTGAGTTCAAAATGTCACTTTTCTCGCCTTTGCCCTCATGGACTGAAGCACAGTGTCAGAGAGATCCAAAGCTGGCCAATGCCACTTTCAAACAATAAAATAACAAGTGATGTCAGACTCACGTCAGCCATTATTAATCGAAGGTATGTTTTAACGAGCCCAAACTTCAAAAAACTGCGCTCACCACTCGCGACTATTACCGCAGCATGAGCAGAATCTTCCAAGCTATCCACACATTAAGAAAAGTGTCCTTCAGCTCTGCATCAGAAATGAATTGGAGAACTTGTAGTGGAGATTGCTTCTCATGTTGCAAAATATGATGGATGTTGTCCAATTCACCATAGAGGGTTTTATCATTGACGTCCGAACATTCCCCACATGTCAGTGTCTGGTGAAGGTCTGTACAATTGTTCAAGAGTGGTTTCCTGTCCACTGGTAGCTTTCTAAGGTCATACAGAAAACCCCAGGTCTTTTCATGGTGTTTCATTTATCCAAACTTTTCTTCGATGGACATCCAAACAGTGTCAATGAGTGAGCAAAAAAATACTCTCTTGAATTTTTCTTCCGAGCTTTCCATCACCTCATCTCTGCCCTCAGAACCAAACTGTCTCTTCTTCCAATGAATACAAGTTTTCTTGAAGACAGGCTCAACTCCAAAGTTTTCTGCCATTTTTTGGCAGTAATGATGGCATTTTCAAATCCGGGTTCCCCCCAAACCTCCCAATTAACCTGGACTGTGGGTTCTTCCAAAGGGGAAGGTCTCTGGGCTGTTCCCCAACCCACATGGTGAATCTCTGAGGCAAGAAAATCTGCCAATAAGCACAGGACCCACCAAGATATCTGCTGGGAGAGTAATACAGCGGTGCACAGACAATCCAGGAAGTTTTTAGAAAGTGTAGGGGACAATTTCCTGGTGCAAGTGCTGGAGGAACCAACTAGGGGCAGAGCTTTTCTTGACCTGCTACTCACAAACAGGGAAGAATTAGTAGGGGAAGCAAAAGTGGATGGGAACCTGGGAGGCAGTGATCATGAGATGGTCGAGTTCAGGATCCTGACACAAGGAAGAAAGGAGAGCAGCAGAATACGGACCCTGGACTTCAGAAAAGCAGACTTTGACTCCCTCAGGGAACAGATGGGCAGGATCCCCTGGGAGAATAACATGAAGGGCAAAGGGGTCCAGGAGAGCTGGCTGTATTTTAAAGAATCCTTATTGCGGTTGCAGGAAGAAACCACCCCGATTTGTAGAAAGATTAGTAAATATGGCAGGCGACCAGCTTGGCTTAACAGTGAAATTCTTGCTGACCTTAAACACAAAAAAGAAGCTTACAAGAAGTGAAAGATTGGACAAATGACCAGGGAGGAGTATAAAAATATCGCTCAGGCATGCAGGAGTGAAATCAGGAAGGCAAAATCTCACATGGAGTTGCAGCTAGCAAGAGATCTTAAGAGTAACAAGAAGGGTTTCTTCAGGTATGTTAGCAACAAGAAGAAAGTCAAGGAAAGTGTGGGCCCCTTACTGAATGAGGGAGGCAACCTAGTGACATAGGATGTGGAAAAAGCTAATGTACTCAATGCTTTTTTTGCCTCTGTCTTCACAAACAAGGTCAGCTCCCAGACTGCTGGACTGGGCAGCACAGTATGGGGAGGAGGTGACCAACTCTCCGTGGAGAAAGAAGTGGTTCGGGACTATTTAGAAAAACTGGATGAGCACAAATCCATGGGGCCGGATGCGCTGCATCCGAGGGTGCTAAAGGAGTTGGCGGATGTGATTGCGGAGCCATTGGCCATCATCTTTGAAAACTCATGGTGATCGAGGGAGGTCCCGGATGACTGGAAAAACGCTAATGTAGTGCCCATCTTTAATAAAGGGAAGAAGGAGGATCCGGGGAACTACAGGGAGGCAGCCTCACCTCAGTCCCTGGAAAAATCATGGAGCAGGTCCTCAAGGAATCAATTATGAAACACTTAGAGGAGAGGAAAGTGATCAGGAACAGTCAGCATGGATTCACCAAGGAGAAGTTGTGCCTGACTAACCTAATTGCCTTCTATGATGAGATAACTGGCTCTGTGGATGGGGGGAAAAGCAGTGGATGTGTTATTCCTTGACTTTTGCAAAGCTTTTGATACGGTCTCCCACAGTATTCTTGCCACCAAGTTAAAGAAGTATGGGCTGGATGAATGGACTGTAAGGTGGATAGAAAGCTGGCTAGATCGTCGGGCTCAATGGGTAGTGATCAACGGCTCCATGTCTAGTTGGCAGTTGGTTTCAAGTGGAGTGCCCCAAGGGTCGGTCCTGGGGCCAGTTTTGTTTAATATCTTTATTAATGATCTGGAGGATGGTGTGGAGTGCACTCTCAGCAAGTTTGCAGATGACACTAAACTGGGAGGTATGGTAGATATGCTGGAGGGTGGGGATCGGATACAGAGGGACCTAGACAAATTGGAGGAATGGTCCAAAAAAAACCTGATGAGGTTCAACAAGGACAAGTGCAGAGTCCTGCATTTAGGATGGAAGAATCCTATGCACTGCTACAGACTAGAGACCGAATGGCTAGGTGGCAGTTCTGCAGAAAAGGACCTAGGGGTCACAGTGGACGAGAAGCTGGATATGAGTCAACAGTGTGCTCATGTTGCCAAGAAGGCTAACGGCATTTTGGGCTGTATAAGTAGGGGCATTGCCAGCAGATCGAGGAAACTGATCGTTCCCCTTTATTCGACATTGGTGAGGCCTCATCTGGAGTACTGTGTCCAGTTTTGGGCCCCACACTACAAGAAGGATGTGGAAATATTGGAAAGAGTCCAGCGGAGGGCAACAAAAATGATTAGGGGTCTGAAGCACGTGACTTATGAGGAGAGGCTGAGGGAACTGGGATTGTTTAGTCTCCAGAAGAGAAGAATGAGGGGGGATTTGATAGCAGCCTTCAACTACCTGAAGGGGGTTCCAAAGAGGATGGTGCTCGGCTGTTCTCAGTGGTGGCAGATGACAGAACAAGGAGTAATGGTCTCAAGTTGCAGTGGGGGAGGTCTAGATTGGATATTAGGAAACACTATTTCACCAGGAGGGTGGTGAAGCACTGGAATGCGTTACCTAGGGAGGTGGTGGAATCTCCTTCCTTGGAGGTTTTTAAGGCCCGGCTTGACAAAACCCTGGCTGGGATGATTTAGTTGGGAATTGGTCCTGCTTTGAGCAGGGGGTTGGACTAGATGACCTCCTGAGGTCCCTTCCAACCCTGATATTCTATGATTCTGTGATTCTAAGATAGAGGAGGAACTTTGTCACAAGGCATAGTACTTTGCTTTGCTGAGTTGCATCAATATGTTGTCAAGCAACTTCCTTGCCATGTCAGTCAATTCTTTTGAATTGTTTTGCTGCAGGAATGGGTCATAGATTCTTTACGAACTACTCGATGTAGGTGTTCATGAGTGACAGTGTCGTATTTCCCAAGGAGCGCTACCAAACCGAGGAAATTACCATTATGTTTAGTGATGTATCCGAAGAGCCCAGGAGAGCCAAATTATTCTTTGCAAGGAAGAGGGCAATTGAGATCAGACACTTGAACACATTTCTCCAATGATGGGTTTCTACATTATTAATGAATTGGTTTTCTGCATCTATGCATTTATTCAGCTTGAGCCTGGACTCGACCTCCATCCATTTGGAGTAGGCCATAAAATGGCTGGGTTACTTTTCATGTTGCTTGAGAGCATCAGCTAAGTTATGCCAGTAATTTTACGAGGAAAGTGCAAGCAATGATTTGACATTCTTGTCAAATATTTTGCAACAAAACCAGAGCACTTTGTCAGTTGATTTTGAATAAGCTAGCCAATGTCAATTCAGTTTCTCACCATTCTCAAGCACTCTTTCGCAGGGTGACTTTGAGAAGTGTCGCTTCTACTCATTTACTGGAAACGACATATCCTCAGTTTTGCCTGGCCCGTTCAAAATTTTACAATCATTTACAATATCAGCAGAGTTTAGGATTACCGGGCATAAAGCAGGATCTGATGTATCGATTTGTGGTGTGCAATTTTTCTCACTGCTGTTTCTGTCACCATGTGAGGTTGATTCTTCTTTATATTTTCTCTCCTTTTCATCTAAACCAGATTTTTCTTTGTCATTACTCTCCTTTTCATGTGAGCCACATTCTTCTTTATCATTACTCTCCTTTAGCTTGTCAGGAAAACTGGGCAATTCTCCGTAACTTTCCTCACATTTCCATTACTTATCTTCATGTAAATCTGCTAATTCCTTAGTAATAGGACTTCCATCATTTATGCTTCACTCCTCAATTTCTTCTGCACTGGGATGATCACTACTGTCTAAAGCCCAGTCTATGTTGTTCTGTTTCAGATATTTTCCCATCAAATTTGCCCCTTGCTGCAAACTACATTGCAATTGAGCTTTTCGCTTCCTATACTGACCTTTTGAAGGCTTCTTTGGGGGGATCTTTTATTTTCTATAGGATCTTTTATTTTCTATGGGGGGGAAAGAGACAGTATTAGGGAGAGCAAAAGTTTATGATCCACAGTCTTAGAAAGTCTTCATGTCCTTTAGTAGTTGCTACTTATACTCTTCAAATCTCAAAACACAAGTACACATCCACAATTACACAATAAAACAAGGTTCACAGTATTGCAGCTGGGCTTTCACTTCACTTCATGCTTATATCTCACTAATTGACTGACTGGCGATGCCCCGCCCGTTATGTACAGTGAGGGCATGGCTGACAAGATTCTAGGAGGTTCAAGGAAAATGTAGTTCTCAGAAAGTCCTCGAAGGTTCCACGAGATTCTATAAAGGTCCAGAACTTTCTAGGATGTTAATGAAAAATTAATCCAGATACAGAATACCTGAAACGTTTTACTTCAAACATTATATTTTCCCTTTTGTCACTAACAACAAAAACAGCACCCTGAGCCTGGCACCCCCGAAGCCCAGCAACCCAGGTGGTCGCCTGGCTCTAAATCCGGCCTTGCCTAACTCCACATAAAGGACCTGATGTTCCCCAGCGTAGCACGTCTTAAAATCAATATGCTGTTATTTAGATAACTAAATATGGGTTTAGATACCTAACCTTAGGCACTCGAGTTTGAAAACTTTGACCTAAATTCATTTAAATTAAGAAAGAATTTTTTTATTGAACTTACATAATTTAAAGCAAGTGAAAGTGACTAACTATGCCTGTAATTCTGCTCTGTTTACAACTCATTGCTAAATAGTATTTGTTCATGAATCCGTGATAAACCTGGGTTTTTTTCATTGCAGGGAGCAAATATTGATAGACTTGACATTGAGGGTCGGTCACCACTTCTACTGGCTACTTCCTGTGGATCATGGAAAATTGTGAATTTACTACTCTCTAAAGGTACAAAGGAACAAACAAGTATTCTGTGTGTTTTTTTTCTGAGAAGGGTCCATAGAAGTTAAGATTCTCTCTCAAGGGACTCCTCTTCAAGCCTCCTACGTAGATGGCAGGCACAAGTGAACACATGAACTGCTCCAGGCTAGCACCCTCTGGAGTGCTAAATCCTCAAGAAGGGAAAGGAGGAAGCAGAGCCATGTCCCTGCCCCTCCACATCAACCTACAGAGTGTGTGGGCTGTGGAAGGAAAGCACATGCTGCACCCTCCTAAGGGTTGGTGTGCATTCCCCTTACACTCTCCACAAGCTCAAGGCAGCTCTGCACTATTGAGTACACAGAGAGGGAATAGTATTATTGAACACGAAGATGCCACTTTGACATGGTCAAGTTTCTGACCATTAATGGATTTTAAGTATTAAACCTAAGCTGTAGTAAGTGGTCACAGTTTAGTGTCACCTGAAACTTTACTAACTACTAAACCCTTAATGAAGTTTCATCTTTAATTGTCAGTTGCCACATTTTTAAGAGTAAGCTACTGTAAATATTCTTGTATTTCTCTCAATATTTATAACATTAATTTTTATTAACAAACCATTCTTTTTTTTTAAATAGAAAGCTTACAGTAAAACTGTTATGGACTTAGCAAGGCACTCTCTTGCTTCCAATAAGAAAGACACTCCATTTCCATGTTGCCCAACTATTATAATGTTATCATAGATTATTCATATAACAGCACTGAAGTAAACTGATATTGAAACATAGAATTCCAGTTGAAACAATATGACTACGGCAGCAGTACACTATGAGCCTGATATATTTAGAGGTGTTGATCATGCAGCCTCCATTCACACCAGCAGTTGTGGAGGCTCAACGTTTCCGAATATCACACCCCTATAAATCTGAGTGCTACAGTGGAAAAAATGAAATTCATACATTACTGTAAATTGAAAGCTTAGAGTCTGTAGAAGTCTTGGTGTGATATTTGTTGTTGCATTGGCTGAAATAATTATATTTTTAATTTCATTTTAGCTTGTGTATTTTAATCAAACATGATTAGTTATCAGAATTGCTAGTATTTATCTCCATATTTATTTAGGAGCAAATGTATCTTTAAAGGATCAGCTTGGTCGGAATTTCTTGCACTTGACAGTACTGCAGCCTGGAGGATTACAACATCTAGATGAGAAATTTCTGCAGGTACAGTGAGGATCTATTTGTATCTTTCTCTGATGAATTCAATCTCTTTGTCCAAGGATTTTCTTTTCTTCCAGAACATTTATGGAAATTCATTTTATTTGTAAACTCACCTCACTGTCCCCACAGGGTAATTTAAATAGCTACAAATATAAAAATAAATACGATCAAGCCAATAATATGGATCTCTCTGGAAGGCAAAGGAATAAAGTTATTTGCTGCCGGGGAATTGAATGGCTCAGGAGATTAGCAATATATTATAGAACCCTTTCTTCTACTTTGCCAGTTAATAGGCAATCAAACCCTGGGATATGCTGCATGCTGCAGCAAATTCTTTAGGAAGTCTCCATTGCCTGGGTTTCAATAAATCCCTAGCCATATTTTAAAACAGGAGTATCAAACATAATTCTGCATTTGGCCTGTTTGATGTATTTATATGGGCCACTTGAAATATTCAGATTCTCTGAATCTAAGCTTCCATTTAAAGAAAATGTTGTAAGTTTCTAGCCATCGTAGCTGCAGAGATAACATTTCAGATGTGAGCCAAGTATAACGGCTGCAGTTATGTCTGCCTGAATGTGCAGACAGCTTGAAACCATGAGTCAGAGGTGTGAACTCCCCATATTAATCTGATTGGAGAATCAACTTTAAAGAACAATGATGACTCTTGCATGTCACTTTGTTAACTTTTAAAATTATTTAATCACTGATCATTTCAGTGGGTGGAATGGGCTTAGAGGCTGGGAGTGAAGTACACTGGAGTGGGAATTGGAAGTTGCTGCAGGAAGGGAAATGCAGAGAAAAGAGGAGACTCACAAAATTAGAGGAGGGAAAGAGAAAGGATGGGGAAGGAAGAGAAACACAAAGCAGAAATAGTGATGCCTCGAGGGAAGCATATTCTCTCACTGAGTAGTGAATGTGACAATGAGGCACTGAATAAATAACTAAATGTTTCATTACTACCTAAAGGCTCTATTCTCCTATTGCGCTCTGTACAAACCTGACATCAGAGGGCATTCCATTGTATACTCTGGGGAATATATACTCCTAAATTTATACCCCAGCCCATGGAACACAATTAAACATAATTCATTCCACTTGACACTTCTGCTTTAAAGGCCTTCACTTCCATTTGAACCCCCAAGAGGAGAGTGTTGGCAAATGCTGTCTCCCAGCCCCTGAGATTGAATCTCTGCTGTAGTGCAGCTGCTCCCACTTGCACAAGAGTTCAGTTTCTGCCTCTCTCTACTATTGTGGGCAAATTTAGCCTCAGGTAATTTGTGACCAAATTTTTTCACCTTCTGATGGCTTTGCAAGTGTCCACACTGTAAAATTACCACATCCTCACTGGCCACCTTCTGAATAGCCCCACAGAGAGACCAAATATTCAGCAGGCATGTAGGCTGACATGCCTTCATTTTTCTCCCTGATGTGGTTGAGGTGCATGGTGTGGCAGTGTAAGAGAATCTTGTACTTCCTGTATTGTACCTGTTCTGTGGATAAATAGAGAGCTTGAGGGCCCAATACTGCAAGTTGCTGAGTTCTTCTTGTGAAGTGTAAATTCACTGAAAACCATCAATCAGCGTACATATTTGTAAAAGGCTCTCTTGTTTTTGTTGCTTTTGATTTTAATTTTACCTTTCTTAAAGTTCCATAAAGATTTATTTTTAAATGTAGCTTCAAAAATTACTGCTAACTAAGTAGGACCCACAGTTGCATTGGTAATATGTATACAGCCATTTATTTTTGCCAACAGATGAAACATATTAAAGATCTTGTAGTGGAAGAAGATGACGAGGGGTGCACTCCACTACATTATGCGTGCAGACAAGGAGTGCCCTTCTCTGTAAATAGCTTGCTCGACTTGAATGTTTCTGTCTATTCTAAAAATAGAGACAAGAAGTCTCCCTTGCATTTTGCAGCCAGGTAAGTGGTGCAGTCTATACAATGTATCAGTGCCATTTTATACATTCAGATTTTCTCAGTATTATCCTGTACATTAATCTTTTAAAGCTATGGGCGCATCAACACCTGTCAGCGACTTCTCAGAGGCATGAATGACACAAGACTTTTGAATGAAGGTGATAAGAAGGGAATGACTCCCCTTCACTTGGCAGCCCAAAATGGTCATGAAAAGGTTGTGCAATTTCTACTGAAGAAGGGTGCCCTCTTCCTGTGGTAAGTGTATGGGTTTCCTTTCTTTAAAATAATTAGTGTTACTGAGCTACTTTATTACTTACATTTTGTACTTATCTCTAAAGTTGTGCTGGATTGTCCACACAAGTTTGCATTGAAGCTAAGGTATGAATTATCACATGTACACTAACATTGTATATAACACTTTTGTTTAAGTCATTAAGAATATTCTGCAATGAACATGATTCAGGGGGCTTTTCATATAATGTGTTATTAGTCCGGGACAATTCACTAACACATAGGATGTCACAATATTAACATGAAATAATATTAATATAAATAAAATTGTGTGCTTTTAATGTTTGTCAGTTGCCTTAAATGTACAATTCAACAGTACTACAGTGTTGTATGCAGCATCAGCTGTTCTGTGTTAATACCAGGGTCTTGTAAGTTTCTCACTTATTTCAGAGGCGAATCCCGTGAAACAGGCAAGATCCCACAAGATCACATAACTGCCTTTATGAGACCCAATTACTTCTACACAGTTGAGATTACCCTTACATGGCTGAGTTTAGTACTAGTAGGAGACTATCGTACTTTACTCAGCAAAAAGACATTGACATTGATGGAGAACAACAGTGGGGAAACTATTGTGAGGGAGAGGAGAATCAGACCCATGAGCTCAAGGTTATAGGTTATACTTGTAAAAATATGTGAATAACATCATATCTACTGTTTCAAAAGTGATTATAAAGGCTGGACAGCCCTGCATCATGCTGCCTTCGGAGGATACACTCGCACAATGCAAATCATTTTGGATACTAATGTGAAATCTACAGACAGAGTGGATGAAGACGGGGTACGTATATGTATAATTTTTGTTTGTTTCCACTCTGTTGTCTCATTGCAATCAAACATGTAATCCCTGTTAGCAAACTTGTTTCACTGTTGAAGATTATGAGAGACTGTGTTTATGATAATATATTTATTTTGGCAGTTATAAAGCCCTTACTATTTTGTTCTTGTTAACATATATTGTTTAGGTTTATTTATAATTAGTGAAATGCTCATCCAAGTTCTAGGAGCTGTACAAACAGAAGATCAACATCATTAACACAAAATGTAAAGTACAAAGCACTTTAGACTCTACTAACTATACCACATGACCCACATAACAGTGCAGCAGTATATAATAACATAATAAACTCACAATATGAAGAGCTCATAACAATGAAAGGAAACCCACCATAAATAATGACTCATCAACAAACTTCTCAGTCTATTCCCCCTGGAAAAGCCTAGTAGCTATGCTTGCAGCTTGTTCTGAAGTTTGTCAAAACCAAGATCTTTTGGCCAGGAGAGGAATCCAGTTCCAGAGCTGAAGACCTTTTGTGGGAAATGATGCATCAACAGTCCCCTCTCAGAAACCAGGGGATGTTCAGATCAAGCAACTGTTGTTTTACCAAAATGGGAGAGAGACAATCTTTTAAGTAATCAGGGCTCAAAGCATTTAGGACCTGCTAGATTAAAAACAGCACTTCAGCTTTCACTAGAAGCTAATCAGAAGCCATTGTGTAGTCCTTATTTGTACATTGCTCAGAGAAGACTGCCAAAGAGATCTAGAAGCACTTGTCTTCCTGCCCACTAACTTGGGCTTGTGCTTCTAAGACCTTTTAGTGCTTTTGAAAATCACAACCATTTACCTCAGTTTTATGCAAGTCACTGAGGACAAAATCCTCCTCTCAGAGAGCTGCTTGCAAATAATTCCCTGCAGACCGATGCGTAGTACCACCCTGGTGGAAACTAATTTCAGAGTCTTCTCTTCCTGACACTCAAATATAGATTCTGTGGATCTGTTAACACAGGACAGTTTTATTTTTAACATCTTGCTTTCATTAATTGCAAAACTACGAGATGTTAATAATTAGTATCCCTTGTATACGCTTTGCCCTTTCTTATATGCAGTTTGTTTTTTCTGTAATGGTACAAGCATATATAATTAAGCACTTGGGACAAAATTCTGTTCCTTTATACCACCACTGAAGTGATTCAGATGGTCTAGATAATACTTAGTCTTGCCATTAGTGCAGGGGACTGGCTTAGATGACCTCTCAAGGTCCCTTACAGTCCTATGGTTCTATGAATCGAGCGCAGAATCTTACTCTTGAGGAGTGGGAGGGGAGGGGGAAAGGGTTGTACATTTCTTTTAAGCATAGTGATTCCTAGTAATGTTTTGGTATGTTGTCTTGCTGAAAAGAACACAGCTCTTCATCTTGCTGCAAAAGAAGGACATGCGAAAGCGGTGAGACTGCTTCTTGATGGTGGTGCCAAAATAATCTTGAACAAAGCATCAGCCTCTTTTTTCCATGAAGCAATACACAAGAGGCGTAAAGATGTAGTGTCTGCTGTCATTCTGAATAAAAGGTGAGATGCCTATACAACACTTTTTAATAGTTTCAGGTGTTTAGTGTCCATTTTCTTCTCTTTTTTCACTGGCAGTTAAAGTACTGAGCATGCAATATACCACGGTTGATCAGATATGTATTTTCCATATTCAAAAAATTAATACTGATATAATATGTATAATGAGAATCGGGAGGAAATGGTAAAATAAATAACAATCAGCTATTGGAAGGAAATCCTCTGCATGTCAGGGCAATTGTTCAAGGACTGCAAGAAACATGGCAAGAAACCAAGAGAATGAGTACTTCTTGCTCTAGAGTATGGTACTGTAATGGTACAAAGATGCAAAATTTTTATCAAAACCTGAGCACAAGTCTCATAATTCCAGGGATTTAATTTAAAATTGCTGGGTAAAACTGTTGCAAATGTTTAAGTACATGGGGAAGACTCAAGGAAGAAAAGGCTGTTGCAGAGAAGCTAAATGAATTCTTTGCATTGATCTTCACTGCAGAGGATGTGAGGGAGAATCCCACACCTGAGCCATTCTTTTTTGGTGACAAATCCGAGGAACTGTCCCAGTCTGGGGTGTCATTAGAGAAGGATTTGGATCAAATTGATCAATTAAACAGTGACAAATCACCAGGACCAGATGGTATTCATCCAAGAGTTCTGAAGGAACTCAGATATGAACTTGCAGAACTACTAATTGTGGTATGTAATTTATCACTTAAATCAGCCTCTGTACCAGATGACTGGTGGATAGCTAATGTAATGCTGATTTTTAAGAAAAAATACTCCAGAGACAAGTCTCGCAATCACAGGCCAATAAACCTAATCTTAGTACCAGGCAGATTGTTTGAAATTATAGTAAAGAACAGAATTATCAGACACATAGATGAAAAAGGTTTGTTGGGAAAGAGTCAACATGGCTTTTCTAAAGGGAAATCATCTCTCACCAATCTATTAGAATTTTTTGAGGGAGTCAACAAACATGTGGACAATGGTAATTCAGTGGATATAGTGTACTTGGACTTTCAGAAAGCCTTTGAGAAGGTCCCTCACCAAAGGCTTAAACAAAAAAGACAACTAAGGGGGAATATGATAGATTTCTAGAAAATTATGAATGGTGTGGAGAAAGTGAATAAGGAAGTGTAATTTTCCCCCTTCACATAACATGCAAACCAAGGATCACCCAATGAAATCAATAGGCAACAGGTTTAAAACAAACATAAGGACATGCTTCTTCACAAAATGCACAGTCAACCTGTGGAACTAGTTGCCAGGGATGTTGTGAAGGCCAAAAGTATAACTGGGTTCAAAACAGAATTAGATAAATTCATGGAGGACAGGTCCATCAGTGGCTATTAGCCAAGATGGTCAGGGACACAACTCCTGGGTGTCCCTAAACCTCTGACTGCCAGAAGCTAGGACTAGAAAACAGGGGATGGATCAATAGATAATTTCCGTGTTCTTTTCATTCCGTCTGATGTATTTGGCACTGGCCACTTTCAGACAACAGGATACAGGGCTAGATGGACTATTCCATTCAATGAATGCCATTTAAGAATTGTCTCATGTGGGTTCCAGGACAAGCTGCTCTAAGATGCAATCATTCAAGCTGTCAAGAAACTTTATTTCTGCATCCTATCCTGAGGTGACATTGTACCCAGTCAATACGGGAATAGTTGAAATCCCCCATTATTATTGAGGTTTTTTATTTTTATAGCCTTTCTAATCTTCCTGAGCATTTCACAGTCACTATCACCATCCTGGTCAAGTGGTCTGTAATATATCCCTACTTCTATATTCTTATTATTAGAGCATGGAATTACTATCTATAGAGATTCTATGGTACAGTTTGGTTCATTTAAGATTTTAACTTCATTTGATTCTACGCTTTTTTTCACATATAGTGCCACTCCTTCACCAGCATGAGCTGTTCTGTCCTTCTGATATATTTTGTACCCTGGTATTACTGTGTGCCATTGATTATCCTCATTCCACCAAGTTTCTGTGATGCCAGTTATATCGATATCCTCATTTAATACAAGGCACTCTAGTTCACCCATCTTATTATTTAGACTTCCAGCATTTGTATTTAAGCACTTTAAAAACTTTTCACTTTTTAGCTGTCTAACATTACATAATATAGTTGAATGATACTCTTTTTCATTTGACTGTTTCTCATCAGATCCTACCTATATTTTATCATCTTTCATCCTCTCCTCCTTACTAGGACATAGAGAATCTCCATTGATAGATTGCACCAGGCAAGCAAATCACCATGCGGTTCTCCCGGTCATCGCAAACCCTGCTATTTATGTTTCTAATGATCGAATCCCTCATAACTTTTACCTGTCTCTTCCTAATAACTGGAGTTCCCACCCCTGGAGAGGTATCCTCAGTATAAGAGGATACCATGACATCATCTGGAAGGAGGGTCCCAATTATGGGATCATTTCCCTCTGCTCCAGTTGGATGTTCTCCTTCCCTGAGACTTTCATTCTCCTCAACAGGGGGTGTTTTTGGCTTTAAGTTTAAAGAATGTTAAGTTTATTTAGTCCCCACTCCCTCTCTAAACTCCCTTGCAAAACTCCCATTAGCCACTCCTGTTCACTAGCTCCTCAGGTTGCTTAGGAGCTGGCTTTTTAAAGCCGTGGTCTTCCTGAGTAGCTCAACCCCCTGGTTAAGGGTTGATGGGCTAGGCTTAGAACACAGTCCCCCAAATAAACAGACCACATGGTATATTTCAGTAAAGCAGCAAGCACACCACAAACACAAACACACACACTACAGACAACAATCTTACCCCCAGGGTCACATAAATGCTCCTCCTTCATCCAGAGAACTCCCTCACAAAGTCCGCTGTTAACTAGTTCCAATACTGCATGCAGATGTGGTTGCCCCATCTCAAAAAAGATATATTGGAATTGGAAAAGGTTCAGAAAAGGGCAACAAAAATGATTAGGGGTATGGAACGGCTTCCATATGAGGAGAGATTAGTAAGTCTGGGACTTTTCAACTTGGAAAAAAGACGACTAAGGCGGATATGATTGAGGTCTATAAAATCATGACTGGTGTGGAGAAAGTAAATAAGGACGTGTTATTTACTCCTCATAACACAAGAACTAGAGGACACCAAATAAAATCAATAGGCAGCAGGTTTAAAACAAACAAAAGGAAGTGTTTTTCAGACAACGCACAGTCAAACCGTGGAACTCCTTGCCAGAGAATATTGTGAAGGCCAAGATTATAACAGGGTTCAAAAGAGAACTAGATAAGTTCATGGAGGATAGGTCCATCAATAGCTATTAGCCAGAATGGGCAGGGATGGTGTCCCTAACCTGTTTGCCAGAAGCTGGGAATGGGCAATAGGAGATGGATCTCTTAATTATTACCTGTTCCATTCATTCCCTTTGTGGCACCTGGCATTGGCCACTGTCAAAAGACAGGATACTGGGCTAGATGGACCTTTGGTCTGACCCAGTATGACTGTTGTTATGTTAATTCTTATGTTCTTATGAGAGTTTGTTGAAGTTTAGATGGGACATGTTATATATGCCATCAGTTTGCTAAACCTGTTGGGTCCATTTCAGGAGTGGCGGAATTGTACCATGAGTGATCACCACTCATGCTAAGAGTGGCAGTATTTTTTTATTACCTTCAGAATTTCATGAGCCCAAGATACAGACTTCCAGTATCAGTTTAGGGTTCATAATGAGTCCAAGGTTTTAAGAAGAGCTCGGTATATCCTGTGATTTGCAAAACATCACTGCTTATCTGAAAACAGGATTAAACATGAATCATTCTTAGGGAAACATTCAGGGATATTATTCAATTATGGCTTCAACAGCTGATTTTCACTTCATGGCATATAAATTCGTTACACATTGTAATTTGCAGAATAATTTCTGAAATAACAGCTCATCTGGTCTAAAAATAATTCGATTTCAAAATAACATAATCCATTTTTCTTTCATTATAAAGTTGAAGTTTCACTTCTTATCCTTTGCCGAGAAGCATAGAATTAATTCTCCACTATTTCAACTTATTCTTGCAGATGGGAAGAAGCTGTGACAACATTTTCTCACTCTTCTACTGCCAATAAGTGTCCTTTGTTGGAAATGGTTGAATATGTTCCTGAATCTTTAAAGGTAAGATTGTTTAGTCTACACATTAAGAATTTACCTCATTCTAAAAATTCTGTGAAATTTGCAAGTAAATCTGGAAGTGTGAGTATTTATAAAGACTTGGCATGTGCAAGTGCATATTGTCATATACCCATGTAAACAAAGTAAAATTTCCCGTTTGTTAACATATATGTACAAATATAGGTTGTGCACATCACTGTGTATGCTGTAAATGTGGATTGAATAATTATTTTTGTTAGAAGGGCTGCTGTATTGTTGAAGACCGTGGAAACTTTTTTTTCTAAAGTATGGAAATCTTCCTTTTTTTCTGAACAGTGCTAATTTTCAGCAATCATGATCATTAATTTATGCAAATTAATTATTTTTCTTTACACGCTGAAAGTTGGTTTTGGACAACTGTATGATTGAGTCTTCAGAGGAAAAGACAAGTCGAGACTTCTATGTAAGTGGAAGAAAAAAAGTAATTAAAACTAGTACCTTTTAATTATTAAAACTTTTCTTACAGTAAGATATGTCATAATGTACCTGCAATATATTAGTAGTGATAAATCATTTGCTAAAAATTTGGATTGTAGTAAATTGAGTGAACTTGGCACTTTCTGAACCTTAGCAAATCATCAGTGTAGTTTATATCTGCTTAAACTTGTTTACTCTGTAAAGTTTAATCCCTTTTTAACATGTTTTAGATAGTTTATATCTGGATCATTGTGCAACTGAATTTCACCAAAGGTAAGCTGAGTAAACTCGTGGGTCTGTGCTCCCGGTATGTGATTGGCAAGAATCCCTTTAGTTTAGAATAAATAATTTAAATCACCTCATCAGTTGGTAGCATGAATTTACCTAGTAAATTCAGTGGTACCAACTGCCTCTAATTGTCTGGCTATACCAGAAGGAGGATAGGAGACACTGGATATGGTTTAATTAGACTGCAACTGTCTGGGAGTACCTGACAGATAAAAGTGTACAGTGCAGGTAAATCCATGGTCATTTCAATATCTACCCAGGGGGCTTCCATTAGCCCTACCCCTTTTCCATCCTGGTTCCCAGTCAATCCGCTGCTGGGTCCTTACTATCCCCCAACCCTCGAATTAGGGTTAAGGTGGGCTCTAAAGCGGGGGGGGGGGGAAATAGCTCCCTGCTGTTCTAGTCATGGCAGCCCCGAACCCCCCTATTTCCATTCATTTAACAAACACCTCCTTTAAATCCTTTACCAATCCATTTATCTAATCACTCTATCCCTTTCCTATGGAGTACTTGCATAGGACATCTGCCCCATGCTTACATAATGAGTTGTGACATCATAGCCTAACTCCTGTTCCTGCTTGCCCTACCTATGCCCTACCCTACCTACCTGCTGTGAGGAAGACAAAAAATCCCCCACCTTGCCTTGGTCCAGGTGAGAGAGGGTTTTTCCCACCTGGCTTACTCTATATACTTTCCCCTCCCTTCTGGACTGGTCACCTGGAGGTATGATTCAGCGTTCCCACATTGAGCTGCTCTTCGGCTGCACCAACATTAATGCTTCTCTGCCTCTTAAAGAGGTATACTCCTTCCCCCAGCAATCCAGACAACAGCCCCTCATCTTAAGATGCAGTGCCGTCATTATCAGTCTCTTTTTCATTGCAGCCTGTAATGGTGTTCCTTTTACTCCCTGCTTTTATAGGTCTGCTGAAACAGACTTTACAGAAACACTACCACGCCATAAATTGTTCCTTCATCTATTGTAAATACAAGCTGGGAGGACCCTCTTTGGCTTCAAAGCAGTAGGTGTTGAAAAATCCTTTTCTAGGAGAACTCAACTGAAAATGAGTGTCCTACAAAGCTGAAGTTAAGGCTACACTGTGGTGATCTTTTGCTACCACAGATACCTTGGCTGCTTTTGATGTCTGTTTCAAACTCCTTGAGAACTCTGATCATTCAAATCCTCAGGGTCTTTCTTAGTACTCCAGTATCTAAGCCACAGCCAGACATGTTAAATAGCCTGCTGAATACTTGTTATCACTTGACTTCACTTCTGTCAATCTGTGTACGTGTATCAACTGGTTTAAGCAGGTTCCCAGTACTTCCCCCTACCAAACTGATTCCATGTCCTCCAATTAAACTTAATGGTAACTTTCATTGACTTCAAGAGTTTCATGGTTAAACCTTAGGTGGTTTTGGTGCTAAAATCATGATGTGTATATTTAACATCCCTGTTTGTTCTCTAACCTTTGAAGCTGTCATCACACAATTTCATAACATGCTTCAGTACAGTCAGCATCCTTGGCTCCAGCAACTTCAGCATAAGTTGTGCTGATGTCATGCCTAAAGTGTTGATGCATGTTCCTCCCCAGATGGTTCAGTAACGTGAGCCAAACTGGGATAAGAAGAAAAAGAAAGAGGATTCATGAAATCAGAATTGCCATTTAAAGGCAATAGAAGAATCTCCTTAAAATCTACACATCTATCTGGAGACAAGAGGAAGAGACAGCTTCACACTTTGCTTTTTGGAGGAGAGCACTGCTAAAGCCATTCTATTTAATCAGGAACCCACAAAAGGCTATAGTCTTCATATTATGTAGTTCCTTGAACTGAAGGCCCTTTCAAATCTGATAGCAAAGTAATCTATTCAGTATATGGACCAGTTGGTGAAATATGTATGCAATTGATGCTGTCACCTTTCTATATTTACAAGGGAAGAAATATCTTGTTCCAAGGGATGCCCCTGGTATCCCCTTTCTACCTTCTGCATGAAATTAAAACATAAGAACATAATAGCTGCCATACCAAGTCAGACTATGATCCATCTGCTTAGTAGTTGTCTTGACCATGCCAAAGCTTCAGGGGGAGTGGACAGAATAGAGTGATTATGGAGTGATCCATCCAGTCTTCTTTTCTCAGCTTCTGGTAATCAGAGGTTTAGAGTTGCCCCAAGGGGTTGCATTCCTATCCTTCATGAACTCATCCAGTTCTTTTTTGAACATAGTATGCTTTTGGCCATCACAACATCCCATGGCAATGAGTTCCACAGGTTAGTTGTGCATCGTGTTAAAAAAACATTTCCTCTTGTTTGTATTAAGCCTGAGGTTTATTAAGTTCATTTGATGCCTCCTCGTTTTTGTATTGGGTAGTGGGTGAATAACAGTTCTCTATTAACTTTTTCCACACCATTCATGATTTTATAGCCCTCTATCAGATCCCCCTTAGTCATTTATTTATTTTTTTTAAGCTGAATAGCCTAATCTTTTTAGACTCTCCTTGTATGGAAGATGTTCTATACCCTTAATCATTTTTGTTTATAGTAGTTGAGATTGAAATGGGCACATTCACAATTGGCTTAGCAGTTCAGTAGGTGTATATAATTTTGCGTGTGTGTATATATATATATATACACACACAGATACATAACATACACATAACGTAAATACATGCTTCCAGGTATGTTGTCTTATTTTGCTCTTTGTCCTGTTTTGAAGGTCAGTTGCTGTAATTTTCATGTTTAGAAATTGTTATAACTATAATTTAAACTTTAGCAATTTATAGGTCTTCAACTTTGCTAAGATACCTGTTGAAATGAATCTGGAATCAAAGGTTATAAATTTTCCAGAATATACCCTATTTTCTTAACGATGAGTACAAGCAAAATGTTCATTTTCTGAGTCAAACACACACCTGGTTTAAGTGGTGCAGCTATCTTCAGTGTTCATAGATTTGCATATAGATTCCAAGGCCTGAAGGGACCATTGTGATCATCTAGTGTGACCTCCTGTATAACACAGGCCACAGAACTTCCCCAAAATAATTCCTAGAACAGATCTTTTAGAAGAACATCCTGTCTTGATTTTAAAATTGTCAGTGATGGAAAATCCATCATGACCCTTGGTAAATTGTTCCCATGGTTAATTACTCTCACTGTTAAAAATTACACCATATTGCCAATCTGAATTTGTCTAGCTGCTACTTCCAGTCTTTGGATCATGTTGAACCTTTCTCTGCTAGATTGATGAGTCCATTATCAAATATTTGTTCCCCATGTAGCTACTTATAGACTAAGCAAGTCACCCCTTAAACTTCTCCTTTGAACTCAATAGATTGAGCTCTTTGAGTCTCACTATAAGGCATGTTTTCTAATCCTTTAATCATTCTGTGGCTCTTCCTGAAATCCTCTCCAATTTATGACAGGTTTCAGAGTAACAGCCGTGTTAGTCTGTATCCGCAAAAAGAAGAACAGGAGTACTTGTGGCACCTTGGAGACTAACAAATTTATTAGAGCATAAGCTTTCGTGGACTACAGCCCACTTCTTCGGATGCATATAGAATGGAACATATATTGAGGAGATATATATACACACATACAGAGAGCATAAACAGGTGGGAGTTGTCTTACCAACTCTGAGAGGCCAATTAATTAAGAGAAAAAAAAAAAAAACTTTTGAAGTGATAATCAAGCTAGCCGAGTACAGACAGTTTGATAATAAGTGTGAGAGTACTTACAAGGGGAGATAGAGTCAATGTTTGTAATGGCTCAGCCATTCCCAGTCCTTATTCAAACCGGAGTTGATTGTGTCTAGTTTGCATATCAATTCTAGCTCACCAGTCTTTCTTTGGAGTCTGTTTTTGAAGTTTTTCTGTTGTAATATAGCCACCCGCAGGTCTGTCACTGAATGACCAGACAGGTTAGAGACAAGCACCTACAAGATCTCTATCAAGCATTCTTAAAACTACAATACCCACCTGCTGAAGTGAAAAAACAGATTGACAGAGCCAGACGAGTACCCAGAAGTCACCTCCTACAAGACAGGCCCAACAAAGAAAATAACAGAACACCACTAGCTGTCACCTTCAGCCCCCAACTAAAACCTCTCCAGCGCATCATCAGAGATCTACAACCTATCCTGAAAGATGATCCTTTACTCTCACAGATCTTGGGAGACAGACCTGTCCTCGCTTACAGACAACCCCCCAACCTAAAGCAAATACTCACCAGCAACCACACATCACTGAACAAAACCACTAACCCAGGAACCTATCCTTGTAACAAACCCCGATGCCAACTCTGTCCACATATCTATTCAAGTGACATCATCATAGGACCTAATCACATCAGCCATACCATCAGGGGCTCGTTCACCTGCACATCTACCAATGTGATATATGCCATCATGTGCCAGCAATGCCCCTCTGCCATGTACATTGGCCAAACCGGACAGTCTCTACGCAAAAGAATTAATGGACACAAATCTGACATCAGGAATCAAAATACTCAAAAACCAGTGGGAGAACACTTTAACCTGTCTGGTCATTCAGTGACAGACCTGCGGGTGGCTATATTACAACAGAAAAACTTCAAAAACAGACTCCAAAGAGAGACTGCAGAGCTAGAATTGATATGCAAACTAGACACAATCAACTCCGGTTTGAATAAGGACTGGGAATGGCTGAGCCATTACAAACATTGACTCTATCTCCCCTTGTAAGTACTCTCACACCTATTATCAAACTGTCTGTACTGGCCTAGCTTGATTATCACTTCAAAAGTTTTTTTTCTCTTAATTAATTGGCCTCTCAGAGTTGGTAAGACAACTCCCACCTGTTTATGCTCTCTGTATGTGTGTATATATATCTCCTCAATATATGTTCCATTCTATATGCATCCGAAGAAGTGGGCTGTAGTCCACGAAAGCTTATGCTCTAATAAATTTGTTAGTCTCTAAGGTGCCACAAGTACTCCTGTTCTTCTTTTTAAAGTTAAAATAATCTCTCTACTGTTACTTGAGATCCCTTTGTTTATGCATCCTAGGATCCATTAGCTCTTTTGGCCACAGAGAGGTTATGTTCAGCTGATTATCCACCATGACCCGCAAATCTTTTACAGAATCACTGTTTCCTAGGATAGACCCCCCCATCCTATAAGCATGGCTTCCATTCTTTGTTCCGATATGTATGTATTTCCATTTAGCCATATTAAAACATATTGTTTGCTTGCACTCCTTTTACCAAGGTACCCAGATCACTCTGAATCAGTGACCTGTCCTCTTCATTATTTACCACGCTCTCAATTTTTGTGTCACTGGCACACTGTATCAGTGATGATTTTATGTTTTCTTCAAGATCGTTGATTAAAAAAATGGTTAATAGCCTAGGGCCAAGAACTGATCCCTCCAGGACGCCACTGGAAAAACACCCGCTTTATGATGATTCCCCATTTACAGTTACATTTTGAGATATAGCAGTTAGCCAGTTTTTGATCCATTTAATGTGTACCATATTAATTTTATATCATTCTAGTTTTTAATCAGCATGCCATATGATACCAAGTGCAATGCCTTAGAGAAGGCTAAAGTAAATAGATTACGTCAACAATATTACCTTTATCAACCAAACTTGTAATCTCATCAAAAAAATATATCAAGTTAGTTTTTGCTGTACCCTCCTTTAATTCTTTATTACTTGAGTCCCATATCAGCCACTCCATTATCTTGCTTGGGATTGATGTAAGACCTATAATTAACAAAGTCATCCCGTTTATCCTTTCTAAATATTGGCACAACAGCATTAGCTTTCTTCCAGTCTTCAGGAACTTTTCCAGAGCTCCAAGACTGATTGAAAATCAGTATTAATGGTCCAGTGAGCTCCTCAGCTAACTCTTTTAAATGTCTTGGATGCAAGTTATCTGGACCTGCTGATTTTAAAATGTCTGACCTTAATAGCTGCTGTTTAACATCCTTTAGAGATACTAGTGGAATGGAAGAAGTGTTATCATCACCATATTATGAGACTATATCATCTGTTTTTCCCTCAAAGGCAGAACAGAAATATTTATTGAACACTTCTGTCTTTTCTCTGTTGTTATTGATAATTCTACCATTTCCATCTTGTAATGGACCAATGCAATTGTCAGGATTCTTTTTGTTCCTAGTATATTTAAAAAACTCCTTCTTATTGTCCTTCATTCTGCTGGCCATAGCTTTCTTCTTATGTCCCTCAGCTTCCCATATCAATTTTCTACAATTCATAACATCTGATTCATATTCATTACTATCAACTTCCCCTTTCTTCCATTTGTTAGATATTAATTTTTATAACTGCCTTCACGTCCCCTCTAAACCAGGTTGTCTTTTTAACCAGGATGTGCTTATTCCAAACCTGAATATGGCTTCTGTACGTAAATTGGCACATCTTATTATCACTTCCAAAATCTAAAACGACAGTCACCTTACAGATATCCAAGGAAGCAGGATATATTTTTAAGTCTTTGTTGCTTTTACAATTGCACTAATTTGGGATTTATATTAAAACATCTCAAGTAGATTTTCACATTGGATTGTGTCCACAACATTAACAGATTGTTTGGAAAATTAATATAATACTAGGTGGTTTCTTTCTTATATTACCTATATAACGTTTACCTTGTAGTTGATGCTAAAATATTTTAAAAAATATCTAGAACAATTATTTAAAATTATAATATTTTAGGGGAAATACTCTTTAAGAGTATTTTAAGATCCCATTTATTTTACTGATAGTGATGAAAATCCATAATAATCATAGCTGGTTATATAGATTGCATAGTTTTACTGAGTTATTGATAAGTACAGAGTGTCCATGTTGATAGTTATTCTGCCACAACAGTCATATTTTTTATGAAGAATATTTAATCGTTTTTTGTTTTGTTTGCTTTGATGTACCAAGACTGAACTGCTACATCAATATTGTCATAAACACACACTAATATATGTATTTACTGTACAGATTGAATATAACTTCAGGTATCTTCAGTGTCCACTAATACTTAACAAAAAAGTAAAGGCAGATGAAGAAATTGTCTATGAACCGCTTACCACTTTAAATGTAAGTTCTGTTTTTTAACTATCAAAATATTGTACATTGGTATTGTTGGAGCTAAAGGTAAATTTTTTTTCATTGTAAACCCTCTTTTCCAGGGGTTGTAACTCAGCAGTTTTAAAGCACATTGGGTTGAAATTTGGGCATTAATTTGCCATCTGAAGTTCTTATAGTTTATATAATAAATATTTTAACCAGTTATTAGGTATAGATAGAAGTTATGAACTTATTTATACACTCCAGATACTTTGAAGGGTACAGTGTGTGTGGATGTGCATATATCTAAGCAAACTCATCCTTCATCACTTGCGACCACATCCTGAAATATAAACAGAATTGCAGAAAAAACATTTCTAAGGGAGGGATCTGGCCAGGGTACAAGTGGTCATGATGTATTCACTATTTCCTTTCTTCACATGCAGATTGCAAAATGTTTTATTGATCTAAAACAAATTCCAATGTTCTCACACAACATTAGCCTCAAAGAATATTCTGTCCTTTCCAATTCAATCATAATAAAATTAGATAAATAAGATCACTTCAAATGTACTGTACCTTTCAATAGGCTAGAATTCATGTAAAGTACAGTGGGATCCTGATTATCTGATCTATCTGGGACCTGAGCCAAATGGGATAATAAAAATCCGGATAACTGGAGAATGGGCAGTGGGATTCCCCGCTGTCAGCCCCTGGCAGTTGGTGGTTTGGTTGATACGGAGAGCCAGATAATGGAGGCTCAAATAAAGGGGGTTCTAGTGTACTGAAATAGGTAGTCTAAACAAGTGGTTTGTAGCTGGGTCACTCAACTGAAGTGGATATACTGTATGTTTGATACATTTGCTTACACATTTTGTAGGCTATGGTACGTCATAATCGCATGGAGCTTCTCAATCATCCTGTATGTAAAGAATATTTGCTCATGAAGTGGTATGTATCTGTTAACTGGACCTCTAAAACAGATTTTAGAGTAAATTGTGTTTTTTAATCTCTTAATCAGGTTTTCAATAAAATGGAATATACAAAGAAACACATTACTATAAAAATGTTTATATGTCCTACGGAAAAGATTTGTTACAAAGAAAGATAATTTTAACTGTGGAATTTGTCAGTTTCACTCCCATCCAGTCACCCTGATAAGAATATTTAAATATCTCAACCATTAGCAGATAAAATAAAAAGGTTGCTTGAATGTTAGCAAAGATTCTTGCAGATTCTTTTGAACTTACAAGAGGCAGAAACTCACCCCAATCTATATTGGCACAAGTTTTATTTTCATTTCCATCACAGAAAATCTGGTGTCACTTCATTAACTTCAAAGGAAACAAGAGCAGAGTTTGGCCCAGAGACCCTAAAGACAGCTATTAAGCCTTTTTTCACCTTGAATTCCTGGGGCAAGGCCAGTCACTAAGAATATTTATACAGTTGTATTTGCATGATTGCAACCTTAATGTGCATTTCTCCATTATCACAAAAGGACCATTGGAAATACAACCTTCCAAATATAACCTTTTTTCATTTTTCATCTTCCAGGATGGCCTATGGGTTCCGAGCACATATTATGAACCTTGGTGTGTATTCTCTTGGTCTCATTCCTTTGACTCTTCTGATTACCCGCATACGACCAGGAATATCTTCCAATGCAACAGAAACCCATCAAACAGGACCATTAGACTATGAGGTACTATTTTTAATTAGTTACAATATATCATTTAAAAACAAGATGATATGATAATTGAAATGGTTTTCTAGAATTATTATTCACTTTGCAACAATAAGGCATATAATTATAAAACATATACATCCAAACAATCTATTCTCATCCTGCTATTGTCCTGGAATGGGAAGTGGTAACTCCTGTAGTTTGAATTCCACCGCATTTTTCCCTATTTATACTTACTTTCTGAAAATTTTACCTTTTGGGCACATTTTTTTTTCAGTTTCCATCTCTGTCTTAAGGCAGAGTGTGAACAAAATGGATTAAGCTGCTTTTTAGTATGAAGTGACTGAAAACAATACGCTTTCTCCCTTTTTCTTAAAAATAAAAAGCAGCAAAATGGGTGATGTCCAAAGTTGCAAGTTTGAAATCTGGCATGGATATATTCATGATGAAAGAGAAGTGCTTTTGAGTATTCCGGTGAACTTTGGGTTTTACTTAGCCATGTTTTGTGTCTTTGACATTCACAGGCCACACAAGCACAGTACATTTTGCACTAAGCTCAAAAAATATTCAGCTAAGAAGGGTTGTACTGTGCATGGCTAACTTAGCTGTAGCTATAGTGAAAAATGTAGTGTAGGAATACTGCTAAGCCATCACCTCAGCCTGTGTTCATCGTGTAAGGGGTTAAAGAAATCCTCCTGCATATATTTCAAGGGCACTTTGTAAATTGTAAAAGTGTTGAAGAAGGGCTGCTGTGCAACAATATGTATGATATCCTACTTGGGAAATAGAATGCTGTTGCATAACAAAAGACTTAATCAAAACCCATACACACAAGTAAAGGTTGTGTACACAGCCTTAACTTTGTCATCTGCTTACTTTTGAATGCTTAACTTGGTATCCTCAATATTCTGTTGCTATAGATAGCTGGGAATTCATTATTTATACAGCATCCTCAGTCAGCATTGTGCTTTACACACAAATAAAAAGCAACAAGCTAATGGGCAGAGGAAACTAAAGAGAAGGATAGATGTTGATATACTGCAGTGAGATAAGAACCTGAAAACTAAAAGATAGAGTTGAAGGTTACAATAATAATATCAAATATATGCAACTTTAATGTTTGGTGTGGTGGTGGTATTGATTCTTTTCCTTTTCAGGTTTCCAAGAACACTCAAACAATGATTTTAAAATACTGCATGTTTGTTTTATTTTGTGATGTCATGGTTCCAAAATGAATATTAAGGTGAATATAAATCAACTCACGGAACAGAAAAAATGGGGAGAGGAAATCTAAATTATATTGCAATATCTCCTCCCCACAAAAAGCCCAAAACATTGAAAATAATGTTAATTTCAGAGCGTCAGTTATATACACATGGTTAATATAATTATAAATGATTAAATGTGCCTAGGAGGAAAATCCACAACATGCAGTTTGCTGGCAAGATCAGTGACAAAAATATCCAGAAACAAGTCATACAGTAGCTCTGTGTGTGACTTTGCAGCCAAGGCTTATGCATCTTGTGAAAGTTGCTGGAATAGGTGGCCAAGTTTTGCCCTTGCTTAAAACCATGCTGCAACTTTGAAGTCAAGATATGACCAGGTGTAAGCCAAGTACTTGAGGCAGCACAGTGTATATGAGGCAGAATTTGGCCCATGGTGTAGATTTAAAACTCATTTGTTCCTTTCAGGTAATTGTTGACACACTGGCAAGGAAGTGAGAGCAGCTCTGCTGCTGGCATGTGAATGTGTCTGCGAAAAGATATGACTAAGACACAGTCTGAATTTATTTAGTGATTATGAAATTCACCAGTGGTGTGGGGGTGAGTGTGAGGCACTCCATGTCACTAATGTCCTTCATAGTGGCTGCATTGGGAGACATCAAGGGAGAGTAGCCAGTCAGGGGTGCCTGCACACCCTTTAAGTACCATGGAAAGGATCCCTTTGCTAGCCCTGAATACTGGCCAGCATGGGAGATCATAATGGTGCAGAGATGATGGGCCACAGGTTCAGTGATTACACACATCCAGTGGCCCCAACACTCTGTGCAAGTGGTATAGATGGGCAGTGGCTACCATTTCAGCTCAGAGGTTTGGATGGCAGCTCTAGGGGGGGCTGCACACCAGTCCTGGTCACTGACTCTGAGTTGTAGGGCTGGATTTCACCTCTACAACCCCTCCAGTATAGTGCCTCATTATCAGTATAGAGCTTCATTGTCTGAACTCAATGCAGATGGAGTGGATTTCACCATAAATGTTGTTAGAACATTTTTATTACTATTTTTAATGATATTCTTTTTTGTTCTGTGAAGAGTTAGCAGACTTGTCAATGCAACGTGAGAGTCCAAATTAGAACTTCAGCCAAAGTTTCTATTATATTTACCATTTTGTTGTCCTTTCTGGTTTCTGTTTCAGGATTCATACTTCATAAGAGTATGTATGTGTTTAGTTTTTACCATGAGTTTATTTGGAATCTGCAAAGAGATATTTCAGCTCTTTCAACAGGTATATATTATATATATAATTTATTATACTCAATTTGTCTAAATAATTTGTTTGATATTAAAAACACTGCTGGATTTTTCTTTTATTATAAAGGGAAATCCTAACTTAGGGTTATACTCAAGATACAATAAAACTTAAGAGGACAGAAAAATAATATATAATGTATTATTTTTAATGGTTTCATACTTGTCAGGATGCTAATTTTTTCTCTCTTTCAAATTCTAGAAATTGAAGTACCTGTTGGATTATTCTAATCTATTAGACTGGACAATTTATACTTCAAGCATAATTTTTGTGTCTTCCTTATTTGTTAACATCCCAGCTCGCCTGCAGTGGGAATGTGGAGCAATTTCTGTATATTTATCTTGGATGAACTTCTTGCTTTATCTTCAAAGGTAAAATTTAGGTCCTGATTCTCCAAACACTTAGAATACAAACATTAATTCAGTAGGAATAATTCCATGTGTAAAATTATAACACATGTATGGATTAGGCCTTTACTCTGTTTCTGTTTTCCCTAAGGAATTTTGAATTGTGATTCATTGTTTTTCATAATGAAAACTCCAAAGTACATAACACCAATTGAAGAAATAATAGATAATGTGATTAATACTCTCCCTATCACTTTGTAAGAAAAGAAAGGATCTTTAGGTTTTTTTTAGTGGCCTGAATACAAAATTTTTAAAATGTTATGTCTTATATCCTTTCAGGTTTTTTTTGCTATCATTTGAAAAATCATAAAAGAAAAAAATTCTGAAGAGAACAATTAGTTACGCCTAATAAAAGGAAATGTTTCTTGTTTTGGGTTATATCCAGAAGAAAGCAGCCTTCACTAGCCTACGGGAGCCTGCCCTTTAGTTTTTAGCTATTGAGACTGCTCCTCACTTGAGGAAAAGGTGTTTTGTTTTGGTTTGGTTTTTTACTCCAGAGCAGCTGTGTAGTATCATTTTATGGAGTAAATGATTTTTTTTCCCACCCTCCTATTTTAACAGGGAGCTGGGGTGGGTAAGATTTTTCCATGGCTGACTGATTGTCTATCAAGTACTTATATGTTCCCCATTACCATAGTGTCGGGACACCTAATAATCGGTAGAATAGTTATCCCCACAACACCCCTGTGAGCTATGGAAGAAGTTATATCTATTTAACAAATTGGGAACCCAAGACACGGAGCTATTAAGGGTATGTCTACACCGCTTTGTAAACCTGGGTCTGTGGGACATTGGCTTGTAGACTCGGTGTTTCCAAGCCTGTGTTTGAACATCTACACTGCATTGTAAACCTGGGTTTACAATTGCTGAACCTGGGTCTCTCAGCTGTGCTAACGTGACCATACTGCTCTGTGCAGACCTTCTGACTCAGGTCTACAGCTTGAGCTCTGTCCACACTGCAAAATGACAGAGCTTGGGGACCTGAGTCACAGGGGGACTTGGGCTCTGGCCCATGCCCCTCCCCAAGATCCTAGGAGCCTGGTCCTGAGTTCTTGCTGACCCAAATCAGAATGATTTGTTTGTGGACGGAAGGGGAGCTTGGGCTCCAACCTGAGTCAGAGCCTGGGTGTGCAGTGTACCCCCTTAGGATACCTCTACACTTTGAGCTGGTGGTACAAATTCAAGCTTGAGAAGATGTACCTGCGTTAGCACTGATCAAGTTAGCATGTTAAAAATAAAACATAACTATAGTGGTGGAAAGGACTAGCAGCCCTAAGTACATAACCCATGTACTCAGGGCAGCTAGCCCTCCTGTTGCTGCAGCTACACTCTATTTTTAGCATGCTAGCTCAATAAGAGCTAATGCAGGTATATTGCCTCCAACTGGAATTGATACCTTTAGTTTGAAGTGTAGACATACTCTAAGGGTCTACACTACAGCTGCTGCAGCAACACAACTATGGCACTGCAGCACCATAGCGTAGATGCTTCCTACATCAACAGAAGGGTTTTTTTTCCCATCTATGTAGTTAGTCCATCTCTTTGAGAAGCAGTAGCCAGGTAGACAGAAGAATTCTTCCGTCAACTTAGCTGCATCTACACAGGGGTTAACTCAATCTAACTATCCTGCACAGCTTACAAAATTTTTCACAGCACTGAGCAACATAGCTAGATCAATCTAATTTTTAATTATGGACCAGGCCTAAATAGCTGGCCCAGAATCATACAAAAAGTCTGTGGTAAAGCAGGGACTTGAACCAGGGTCTCCTAAGTTTAAGTCTAAGGCTGGTACCATAACTGCTCAACCATCCTTCTTCTCCCTGGTGAAATGCTTCCTCTCCCCAAAGCACTTTTGATTTTGTATACCAGCAGAAACTTTTAGGTACCATTTACATCAGTTTCCTAATACAATAGGCCTGACTCTTTTCTCAGTTACATCATTTTACACCGGTATGACTCCTTTGCATTCAATGGAGTTACTCCTGATATACACAATGTAAAACAGAAAAAGATTAGGTCCACTATTCCCAAAACTGCTCCTCTGAACTAACGCATAATATATCATTGGAGAAACGCAAAGCTGGGATTTTTCCATCTGCTATGGCCCTTTTAGGCTGCTGTGGCAGTGTCAAAGAGCTGTGAAAGCCCTGAATCTGGCTAGGGGAGGGAGTGTGGGAATTCACCCAGTGCAAGCTTTCTGTAAGGCATCTCTAGTGCCCTATGAGAACCCCTCTGTAAGCTCTGGTGTAGGGGCAGCTTTGGGGGTGAAGCAAAGAGTGGGAGGGGAATATCACAGTTAGGAGGGGGCAGTGACATGGGACATAATGCTGCAGGGATTGTGGGTAGCACTTCTGTGCATAGGCCAGCTTGAAAAACTGTTACATAGGCAGCCCTCTGTAGCACAATATCAGGAGGCTACAAAGGTGTCTTAAAGCCATGGTAGCCTGCCCCTTGACCTCAACTGTGAGCTTTTTGCTGCAGCTTTTAAAGGCATAGCACATTTTTACCCCTTATTGCAAAAGAAGGAAGATATTCTAAATTGGAGAGCTGGCTTATCTCATGGTACCGGCTCTCCTGGTTTCTAGTGGGTAAGTCACATTAAAAGACAGCTATAAAGATGGACTGGGTTTCTAATATTACTTTTCCTGTAATCAGTTGCTGTACATGATATGGGGGGTTAGGCATTCTTAGATGGAAGAGGAGGTGGGATCATGAATAGGAGAGAAGCCAGCCATGAGACAATCATCTTTCAATTAAAATGTGATCCACCATATTAAAAAATCTGAGAACCCCTGTTCTAAACTTGTGACAAACTGGACTTTTTCCACTTGTGTGTGCATGAAATTAGAAAAATGTACTGACCATTTAAAAATCTTTCCTAGAAGCAAAATGTCAACTGGGCTGCATGTATTAGGATTGTGCTCTGCTTTATAGATATGGCACGAAAAGTAACCTGTTATAGTATTTGATGGTGGTTAATTTTTACCTACAAACATTTCCTTAGATTTGAAAACTATGGAATCTACATTGTAATGTTCTGGGAAATTCTGAGGACTTTGATTCGGATTGCTGTTGTGTTCTTTTTCCTGATATTGGCCTTTGGACTCAGCTTCTTTGTCCTTCTGTGTTCACAGGTTAGATTAATGGCATAGTTATTTGTTGTCATTGTTAATAATACTGTTTGTATGTTTCCTGAATTCAGATATTTGAAGGTACAATTGATGAGGTACTTTAAAATTAGGACAATTTATAATGTAGGGGAAAATAATTTCTATCTTTGAAAAAATAACATATTTATAATAATTCAGAAACCGATCCAAAAAGTGCTACTGTTGTTTTTCCCTATAAAAGAAAATATAGAAGGATAAATTGCCCCATAATAACCCCAGTGTTGTTGGAGCCCTTCTTGCACAGATCTTCCCCAAGATGAAAAAAAAATTGGACAAGAAGTTCTCTGGACTGTTGATATTAATTTTTTAATATATGTTGGAATGCTGGGGAAGTTCCAGAGGACTGGAAGGGTACTAACAGGTGTCAGTATTAAAAAAGGAAAAAAAACCTAGATAACCTAGGTTATTGTATCTAGATAATTGTACCTTGACATTGATCTCAGGTAAAATAATGGAAAGGCTGACACTTGACTCAGTCAATTAAGAATTGAAGAATGGTAACATGATTAATACCAGTCAACCAGGTTGTATGGAAAATACTATAGGTCTTGTTAAAGGAACTTGAAATCATTTTTGTATGAGATTATGTTTGGTTGATAAAGGGGTATGTGTTGATATAATGTACTTAGACTTCTGTAAGGTATTTGAACTTAGTGCCATGTGCAGCAGAGAAACTCTCAAGTTCAACTGTCAGAAGTCCTTTTACACTAGCACAGATGGGAGCCCAATTTGTCCCTATGTGAACATTGTAAATAAAAATAGAATAGGAGAGAATATCCTGATTCTGTGTCCCCTCATTTCTCTCTAGTCAGAAATTAATCCACTCCAGAAGTGCATCGCTCCAGTTTGAATCTTTCGGTATGGTATTTAGGATAATAGTTTTTGCAAGGCTGAATAGTCAATGGAGTTGTACCAGTTTACACCAGCAGAAGATCTGGCCCACTCTATCTTATATTTGTAAATTTTACAGATCTATGTGCAAGTTTTAAATACACCACAACCAATAGTCATGAATTGAGAATCTGAAAGAAAAAAAAAAAGAGGTGACATTACAGATTTTAAAAATGTGCCTGTTTACATTGCCTGCATTATTTCTTTTTTCAGCACCATTACAAGACTCCGCTCCTTTCTGTAATGCAGACATTTGCTATGATGCTGGGAGATATTAATTATCATGAGGCTTTCCTTGATCCACTGCTAAGTGATAATTTGCCCTATCCATTCTTGAGTTATGCAGTTCTCATCGTCTTCACCTTGCTTATTCCAATTCTTCTTATGAACTTGCTGGTAAGTATTTCATATAGTAAAATATGGAGATTTGGGAACATAGCTGTGTATACACATCATTATTGGATAGGATAATTTGTGTATGTGCACGCTGATTTGCAGCAAACTTTGTTCATTAGTTAGTAACATGACTTTTTTTTTTTAAGAACACATTGAGGTGTTTCCTTTTGCCTTTCTCTGGTTCTCTTTTCTCCAATCTTCCTTCGTTTTACTACCTAAAACAAGTGTTTTTCTGTCATTTTTGCAGAACAAGTTTGAGTATTTATGTATTTAGAGCCAGATTGTGATGGGCCTTGTGCAACTGCAAAGTATAAGGTGGCCATGCAAGAAGCCAGCCCCTTATGTTGCTCTTCCTCACTACTAGTCCCTATGCTCCATGGACTCTAGAGACTACCGGTTCCTCCCCCTTCCTTAGGAAGCAATGAACCCAAAAAGGGACAAGGAAGGAAGCAAGATCATGGCCCCACACCAGCTGACAGAGGCAGGGTGGCACACCATGGAGAGCAGCCTTGTACCAGCCAGTTTGTGCCCCCTACCCATGTCCATGGACAAGCCCGAGCAGAGACTGTGCCTGTCTGAGGCATAGTTTCTCCAGTGCTCCTCCTGAACTAATGTGGCTTCAGAGTGACCCCATCCAGGGCATAAAAGCCAATATCTAGTCCTAACTGTAGTAATTTACAGCTTGATGTTCTTAGAGTCATATTTAAACAAATTGCTTAAGCAAATCTCAGTGGGTTGTATTAAATAAATGAACTACTTATCCCACCGGAAGTATTGTTGAACACTAAATGGTAGGACTGATGCAAATAAAAAGAATAAGCAGACTGGAACTGTAGCAAAGAGAGCGCGCGAGAGAAAATATTTAATGTCTCATCTTTGCCTATGCCCCATTAAACAACATGTTTGATAAGAAATGATACAAAGATTTTTACTTTACAGGATGTTGGCCTGATCCTGCTTCAATTGAAGTCAATGAAAGCAATAAAGGGCCTTAAAGAAAGTGTATTCGTTTTTGAACAGTTCTTAGAAGTAGTTAAAAAGAGCATCAGTGATAAGCAAATATAATTTGCTAAGAAAATGAAAATAGCATTAAACAAACAATTAACTTTCTTGATTATGGATTTTAAGTATGGACAAATCTTCTGTGTTTAGTGGGGAAGTGTTCTGCTGATACAATATGATTTAGCAAAAGGCTTTTCATATCATAATACCAGTGAGGAATATAATTTAAACCACCCAATGTAAAATATCAGGTAATTAAAAATACTTGTTTGATTCTATGTTGTATTTTTAGATTGGTTTGGCTGTTGGAGACATTGCTGAGGTGCAAAAATATGCGGCACTGAAAAGGATTGCAATGCAGGTTCGTAGTGGATGTTCGGTTTGTGGGGTGTAAGTAGCAGCTATAATTGCTTCAATATCACCTTGAAAGAACTGGTTTATTTAGCATTAATATTATTGGTCTGTAGTGTCATTTTTAGTATCATTTTTATCACTATGGTAAAATTATATTCCAACATCTCTGTAAGCTAGGTAGGTTGACAAGTGCATTCCATCCTAAATCCTAGCTTTTGGTCATTTGTATAACTATACAAAAGTTCCTTATAGGATGAAATTTTTCATGCTTTTAGCTAAAAATAAATTGTTCAAGTAAGTTTGAACAGTCAATTCAGCCAATTTTATTTATGTGAGCATGAAAGCCAAAAGTAGTATGTGTCATTTGGGGGATTTATTGCTTTCCCTTTGAAGGGGAGAATCTATTTAGCCTAAAAATAATCAAGATTCATGAAAATGTGAAGGACACCAGATCCCCTGCAACATATCAGAGGCTCACTCAGTTGGGCAGAGGCTATGTATTGAGACATATTATATGGTAGCCAATGACAGTAATTAAGGGACTTAATTCAAAGGTATTTAGGTGCCTAAAGATGCAGTTGGTGAGGTTTTCAAAAGTACATGAGCACCTAATTCATTTATCAACAAAGAGTCCTGTGGCACCTTATAGACTAACAGATGTATTGGAGCATAAGCTTTCGTGGGTGAATACCCACTTTGTCAGACCCATAAAGTGGGTATTCACCCATGAAAGCTTATGTTCCAATACATCTGTTAGTCTAACAGGACTCTTTGTTGCTTTTTACAGATCCAGACTAACACGGCTACCCCTCTGATAGTTAACTCATTTATGCACTTCTGGAAACCTCACTGTGTACCTATCTGCATCTTTAGGTGCCTAAAATCCTTTAAAAATCTAGGACTTGGGGCTTGCTTACTGGAGTAAGGCAGCTTAGGTGACATGACTTTGTAATGCTTTCACTTAAGAAATCTGCAGGTCTGCTGCTTGGAGTTCTGTACACACATTTATTTAGAACTCAGCCCACCTACTTGTAGGTTGTATGATCACTAGACTTCCACAAGCGGAAACATGAAGACTATGCAATTGTCTTAGAATGTATTGCTTCTGCAGCCTCACACTACCTTGGAGTTCTACTTCTCTAGAGCTCCAAAGTTTGGTGGAAGGAACTGAGGTGATTGGGAGTGTACAGCTGTTTTGTAGTTTCAGCTCTGAACATTCAGGAACTCACTGTCAAGAGGGGGTGCACATGTGGCCCTGGTTTGCACTGCTTTCTAGAAAGTTCCCAGAGCTTCACAGTGCTGCAGCATATATCCCAGAAGTGTGCAGAGGCAATACACTCAAAGAACTACACTTACTGGTGAGTAACCTTTTCTTCTGAGGCTCACAAAATTCACAATTAGCTGAACTGACTATGTTCAAACTTATTTTAAAAATTTGTTTTTAGCTTACGGCATGAGAAATTTCATCCCAAAAGGAATTTCTTTTGCTAGAGATACAAATGACTGAAAGCAGGGGTTTGGGATGGAATACAGAGGCAATTCTTGAAGAGGAAATGCATGTTTTGCACTTATTTATTTATTGGTTGGTGTGATGGGGTTTTCACCTCACACCAGCTCTGATAGGGATAATGAGGGTCTAAGAGGCCAATTAGTTCACTTTGCATCACCTGAAAAAAGGAGGGCCAAGGTTAATTGAGAGTGAAGCCCAGATGGGGAAGGGCAGGGCCAGCACTATAAAACCAAGAGGCTGAAAGCAGAAGAGGGCTGCAGAGGAAGGAGTCTGCAATTGTTCCCTGGGAGGAAGGCGGCCTCCAGGAACAAAGAGGAAGTCCATTGGGAGAGCAAGCCCTGGCATCCTGTACTGGAGTAAGAAGTCTGGTAAGAGGCCAGGAGGGGTGAAGTAGCTATGGGAGTCGAGTAGGCTCCAGTGGTAAATCCAGAACCAGGAAAGAGAAGATAAGGAGTAATCTGACTCCAAAGAGAGTGAGACCACGGACGAAAAACTGAAGGATGGGGCATCAGATGCGTTGAATGCTATTCCCCAGGCATGGTCATTAGAAGTCACCTAGTGATGTGTAGAGCACAGTTGGTTATCAGAAAACTCAAATATCTGTGTTTTGAAACTTCAAATGACCTATGTGACCTTTTCCATGTTTGACAAAAACATGAAATACCAATGCTATGAATAACTGAAATGAGCTGATATAGTATTTCATGTTTAAAGAAATAAGTATACATGTTCAGTATTTCCTTAATAGTTTAAATGGATGGGAGGGTGTAGTAGAGCCCTCAAAGGGCCAGGACCCAGTTTCCAGTCTCTCACCTCCCAGCAGCAAGGACTTTCCATCCAGTTCCTAACTCTTGTATGTGGCTTATCCTCGCCTCAGGATTTTCAACATCTTTAGTCTCTCTTTACTCGGGGGAGTGGGGGGAGGGAATGAGGTTTATGCCCTCCTGCAACAAGAGCAGTTGGCAGGGGATCCTGGGCCCTCCCACTTCACCAGGCTCTGACCCAGGGCCCTATAAAGTGTTGGACAATTTGGAGTGCCTAGAGCTTGCCTCCCTGGGTCACTTCCTGCCATCCGTCTGGCCCAAGGTCTCCAAGTTAAATATAAGATAGCAAAAGAAAAGACAACTAAACCTTCAGCCCTAGTTGGCCTCAGCAGATAGTCCTCTTGCTCAGAGTGAGGCTTCTTCAGTGCCCTTGTTCAGGAGTCCTCAGGGTAGGTCTGTCTTCTTCCCAGCCTCTTCCCTTCTGAGCTGAGTGGCTCCCTTTTAAGCTTCCTCTCAAGCTGGAGCATGCGCTGCCGGCAGGCTACCTGGGTCCAGTATTGTCTGTTAACTCCTGCAGGCACAGGATGGAGTTTGTACACCCCATCACAGAGGGATTCATCACGCAGCAGCAACAGTATAAAAAGGCCCAGGGAAGCCCTGAATTAAGCCAGGGGAGAATTCCTACAGGTACCAGTTTTACACAAAGCAGCTTAGGCTACTCTACAGCGGCCCTACCATAGGCCCATGCCCCCTGCATGTCAGGGCATCATAATACCCACTCCAACTGCTGAATGGTCTCAGATCCTACCACTGTGTCAAGTACCCAATCACCATCCTATTGCAGAATCTCTCCTAATACCTGTTATTACTAATCCTATTAATAGTCCTGCTAACCCAGCCTCTTCAAGTGATGGAAATCCTCTCTGATCTAACCTTTTGACAACTGCACGATCCTCCCTGAATCCCACTGAAACCCTCAATACCAGTCTCTCTATCTTAGCTGCTTACATAGCCCTTATCAGTAGAGTATCTGAGAGCCTCTTACAATACATCAATAAAAAGCAGGGAATTACTAGTATTCCTATTCTGCTGATGGAGAGCTGAGGCACAGAAACAGTAAGTGACTGGCCAGGGTCACACATTATGTCTGTGGTAGAGCAAGAGATCCAAGTCTCTGAAGTCTGCATCCACGGCCTTAAGTACAAAGCCATCCATCCTGAGCTCTGAGACTGAGATTTACAAACTGTGCTGGACTCCAGATGTTTCCCTGCCCACCCAGCATCCACTAAAGAAGTGTCTCCAGTGACTTTTTGCGTTCTTTCTCTATAAATATTTTACATTTGCATTATTTTGCTATGACTAACACATGACTTTTCCTCTTTTTGGCCATAACAACCAGCTTTACATATTATACATTGGATGAAGGTCTAAATTTCAAAACAATGAAGCAAATGTTTTTTTTTTTTAAACCTATTACCAAAATGAGTAGGACATTTACATCATCCGAATCATGTATTTTGATCTAAAGAGAATTGTGTTATGCTATGTTAATTACTACTCTAAATGCAAAAATATGTTTAGGTTAATCTTCATACAAATTTAGAGAAGAAGCTGCCATATTGGTTCCTAAGTCGGGTGGACCAGGAATCAATCACCGTGTATCCTAATAGGCCAAGATACTGTGGATTTATGGTAAGTTGATGTATCCTAGAGTAAAATGTTGACACACACTTGGGGCTCTTTTTTCATGGACTGAAGTCAATAGGAATGTTGTCATTAATGTTGCTGTGTGCAGGATTGGGACCAGAGGATACAATGTTGTCCTCATTAAAGTTAATGGCAAAATCTTCCATTGACATCACTGGGCACAGGATTAGGCCTCAAACTATCCACAACAAAAATAACATAACTTTGAAGAAACTAAGTTGTGATTAAGCAACTATAGTTGGTCATGAGTTTTCAAGGAAGTGTAACCATGTGGGAAGCTTGGCAGAGAAAGACGAAATATGAGATAAACTAATATAATTCAAACAAGGGTAATAGTTTAATGACCTGCAACACAGAATATTTTTTTCCAACTTTGAGGGAACATGTTATTTTGCTGGCAAAGTGAAACTAGCTGTTTTCAGGCCAAATACATTTTCTAAGCCAAAGTTATAAGGGTGCTAAAATATAGCTTTATGATAGAAGCTGCAACTTTCACTCTGGGGAGGAGAAATTGCTGCATTTATCTCTCTAGGGTTTTGTGTATCACTGTAATGTCTGAATTGTAATGTCTAAACAATTTCCTGTTTAGAGCGTGTTCAACTATTGCTTTGGTTATGAAGACTCTGTCACAGATGCTCAGAGTGCTGATACAACTTTAGAACTGGAAATTTTGAAACAGAAATACAGGTATTTATTTTTGTTATTTTATTTCTGCACTAATAAGCAGAATCAGCATTGCAAATATATTTTCAGTTAATGCCAGTGTCATAGCACTTAGATGTAATTTCACTTTATGAGTACAACACTATCTAAGGTACTCAGATGGCCCTCATCATGTAATATCTGAATATTTCACAATATTTAATGTATTAGATGCACAACAGCCTTGTGAGGTAGTGAAGTCTTATTGTCCTCATTTTACAGATTGAGAACTATGGCACAGAGACACTAAGGTCAAGATTTTAAAAGATATTTAGGCATTGCTGCATTCAGGGTTGTAACCCCTAACTGATTTAGGAGCCTAAATTTCATTAAAAAAATGTGGACCTAAATGACTTGCCAAAGATCACACAGGACATCTGTGACAGAGCAGGGACTTGAACGCAGGTCTTCCATGTTCTAGGCCAATGACAGATCTCAGTGGTTCAGGAGCCAAATTCATGATCAGCATTACCCAAAAGAGTTACAGTAGTGTGAATTCATTGTTTCAATTACTATATACTTGATCAGTCACTTTGCTGTGTGTGTGTATGTATATGTGTGTATATATATATATATATATATATATATTTATATTTTAATTCTCACAGCAAAATGACTGACCAAGTATTCTAGAATTGGTTAATAATTTAGTAAAAGGATCCAGATTGGTTAATAATTAAATCTCCCAGTATTTTAATATCATGTGCCGCAAAGAGCCACAGGAAACACATTAAAGATCCCCTTGCAGTTCCCGAGCCTCGGTCTGAGTATCACTGTTCTAACATTGGACCACCACTGGAGTTTTCAAAATACTCATTCAGTAACCCCTGGGAGACAGTTTCTGGAGATGGATTCCATTTTTGTAATTAATTGCTTTTGTAAAATATAACAAAAAGACGTATATGTCAAATTGCATTCTATAGGGCTAATACTAAATCCTCAGTAATCCCTTTGGGCCAGATTTAGTTAGGCAGGTGCCAAAGCACTTTTGAAAATCCTCTAGACACCAATCTGCCTCTTTAGGCACATAAATACCTTTAAAAATCTGGCCTTTTTTACCTCGGTGGGACTACACAAATGAGTAACTATTGTGGATAGAAAGGGCTTTGCAGGATCATGCCCTGCAAGTGATAATTCTGCTTCAGGATAGGACAGATCTCTGCTCTTATATTTAAAATGTACAGTTATATATCACTTTTCTCAAGGACCATGCAGCTCATTTTCCAACCCAATATTCCTGAAATGGGGGAAGCACCATGGCATGAGATATTAAATATACTCTAGGGAACTTTTTTTTCTTGGCAGAGGAGTGAACTTGATGATCTAATAGGTCTTTTGCATCTTTAATGTTTATGATTCTATGAAATCTGCTGTAAAACTACATTATAAAATTTACTGTGTGTATATACTTCTTTTGTTTTAGGCTTAAGGATATGTCAACGCTCTTGGAAAAACAGCATGAGCTCATTAAACTGATCATACAAAAAATGGAGATAGTATCAGAGGCTGATGATGAAGACAGTAATGATTTATTTCAGCATAGGTTTAGGAAACAGCAGTTAGAACACATGAACAGTAAATGGGATACTGTGTTAAAAGCTGTAAAATCAAAATGCCCCTAGCTCTAGCACAGCTGAAAACAACAACTCTTTCTGAACATGAATATCACATCATATATTACCTGTAAAATTGCTTCACTTTAGGTTCTCCTCTCCTATGCTCATGTGTAATGTTAATGGTACTCACATCATGTACACAAGTATAGAACAGGTTCCCAGATAGGGTTTACAAGAAATACAATAAACCTCTTAGCTCTGTATTTACTGACCTGTTTTGCTGTTATGAACATCTTTTTTGATGCATTCAAAGTATACTAATTCCTATAATAACCTGACTTTTTGGGACAGATGGGTAAAGGAATCACTTTATGTAAAAAATCATTTAATGTAAAACAAGAAACTGAGCCAGACTGATTTCATTGGGAGTTTTGACTGAGTAAGGACTGCAGGATCAGGCCCTGAAAGGTACAAAATAAATGTAAGATTGTGAACCTATTGTGCAACTGAAAGGCCAGATTCTGCCATCAGATAAGTACAGCCTAAAATACAAATAGCAGAATGCAGAATTTAATTCTGTCAGTCACTTTGAACTATTGTCCCTTGTACATAGTATGTTTAAGGTTTGTCTACACTGAAACTGTCATGGTGCTTTCCAGCACAGGTGAACAGACACACACTACTGCTGCTCCAGCTAGTGTGCTAGAATTAGCAGTGTGGCCGTGGCACCATGAGTGGTGGTTCAGGATGGCCAACCGAGTCCAAACCTGCCCGACCCACTGGATACTTAGCCTAAGCCTCTCAGAGCTAGCCTGTATGTGTTTACCTGGGCTGGGAAGCATGGTCCCAGCTGCATAGTAGACATACCTTTTCTCTTGGTTCTACCATCACAGCTCATCTTGTTAGCTTAATCTGCACTTTGGGTCCTGTTATTTATTCACAGAATATAAAATGCATTATGTGGAATACAGTAATATACATGTAGGTATACCATAAACATGAATTAAACTGTACTGTTGAAATGCTGTACTGTATTTTCAGTTTCAGAAATGGTAACAATAAACTGCTTATGTCTGTATTTGGTTGTCACCATCAGTGCTCTGCCTTTGTATTCAGACATATTTTACTTTTAGCCTTTGCACATCATTTTACTCAGTCTCTAAAGAATACCTTATTATTCAGGTAATGGTAAACTAAGTACTGGGAATGATGTCATACACTGTGGAACCTCACTAATCCACACAAGGCAGGGCGCCTCAATGCAAATTAATGGCATTTGTGCTTTAAAACTGCCTAGAGTGAGGTAGCATAGATAACATCACACTATGATTTCAGTGAGGATATCACCTCACTCAACATCTCTAACTCAAAACTGGCTATAGTCCAGAGCTGGAGCTAGTTAGTATCTGCTCATCTTCATACTCCCTGACGCTGCTGTTGAATGAGAACAGGGAAAGAAACAGGTTCTCTCTGTTCTCACAGCTATTCTGCTGGGACTACCAAAGGTGAAGTGCAGTCAGCTGCTGGATTGCTGAAGATTCCTGGATTCCTATGGGAGAACAGGAAGGCTCGGGAGGGCCACTGTGCCTCTGCCCTTCCGTGGCGACTCTTACTGAGCCATTGCTGCCTCTTGAGTTCTGTAGCCTGAATCCAGCCACAGGTGCAAGTAGACACAGCTTCTATTGATCTCTTCTTTTGAAGATGGAGGACATTTCCGAGCTTTGCCCCTCCCCTTTTCCTCCTGCTTTCAAGTTCAAGTGGTGACCATTCTCCTAAGAGCTGCTTCTGTAAAGATGTCCAGGAATCTCTTCTGAGATTGCTCATCAGGTGGCTCTTCACTCCTAGAGTGAAACCCCACAGACAAACTCTGGCAGCAGTGGGTCAGATTTTGAAACTAGCATAAAATCAGGCATCTTAATTCATATTTAGGCATCAAAATAAGTGGTCTGGGTTTCAAAGGTTTCAAGTACACACAGCTTCCACTGACTAAACAGAGCTATTACTTTAAAATAGAGCTAGTCAGAGCCAGGAGCCTGCAAGTCCTGGAAGCCCTGAGAGATCCAGCTCTAGTCAATTCTCTCTTCCCTGCTATGAAGCCAAGAAATCCTCGGATGGGCATCCAGGGTCCGTGGCTCCAGAGCCCTGCCATGTGGCCTGCCCCAGGGACAGGGACCCTGGACTTGCAGGATGTGGGGCTCCAGGGCAGTCCTGCCATGTGGCCTGACTGAGTTGCTGAGCATCTGCAGTTCCCACTGTCAGGGAAATATGGGGATGCTCCGTACCTATGAAAATCAAGCCACTTTTACTATGAAGTTAAGTATCTAACTTCAGCCCCCCCCCCCCCCCCCCCACGTATTAAAATGTTGGCCTAAGCCAGTGGTTTTCAACCTGTGGTCTGCAGACCCCTCAGGGTCCACAGACTGACTAAGGGGTCCGCAAAAGGTGATCATGAAAATAAAGTTTCAGATCCCAGAGAAGGCATTACGTTTTCTGATCCATCAAAAGTATGCAAATACCCCCACCTACAGGTCAAAAGCTGGAAGTGTTGTCAGTACCATAGAAGCCCACAGTTTAATGCCCTTTCTCACACTGTGTCAAATGCCAGGCTGAGCACATATATACATTTATAGTTGAATTCTGTTCAGTCAGTTTTCAGTCTAAGACTTCTATGGTAGGGGTCCTCGGACCACAGGTTGAATTTCCAAAGGGGTCCAAACCTCCATTCAAAATATTTTAGGGGTCTGCAAATGAAAAACCACTACGCCTGTGAAAAGCAGAGGACAGTCATTTGCTGGTTTTGGCAGTCTCTCAGATTAACACTAGATGGCAGTGAATGACAATATTTCTGAATGCAGTGTAGTTATAGTTGTGTTGGTCCCAGGATATTAGAGAGACAAGGTGGGTGAGGTAATATCTTTTATTGGACCAACTTCTGTTGATGAGTGAGACAAGCTTTCAAGCCATATGAAGCTATGAAGAAGAGCTCTGTGTGGCTCAAAAGCGTGTCTTTCTCACCAATAGAAGTTGGTCCAATAAAAGATATTCCCTCACTCACCTTGTCTCTCTAATATTTCTTAAGAAGTTTTGATCTTTAGAATATTCTTTTAAGTGAAGCAAGGGAAGCAACACAGTTACTTCAGAACAGAAGCAATCACCATCTGAAGTTTTACGTCCTGATTCTGTAAACCTTTCGTGTGCAGAATTCAGAGGAGTTTGCACACGGGACTTTCAGCAGAGGGGAGCTCTTAATCAGTTTTAACTTTTAATTTGAAATGTTTCATTTTCATTCTTTTATGTTCTTGCCTCTTGTACTCACTTAGCAGCTGTCATTATGGTTGAAAGTATGGATAACCATATCCATCCCTCCCGTACACACATACAAGGCTAACCCCAAAGCCACTCTGAGGATTGGCTGGCAGAGAGGACCGTTTGACTGGTGTTGTTAGCAACTTCCCAAATCTCCAAGTGGTTTAATTTTATTTTATTTACTGTGACCTAGACATAGCAGGTTCACAGCCAGATGAAATTTATAGCCATAGCTCTTCCACAAATCAGGGTGACAACACAGCTTGGAAATCCAGGGCGGTCCCAAATCCACAGTTAGCTCCAGAATCCCAAGCCAATGTGCATCAGGACACCAAGAAAAGTAATAATTTGGAGGGGGGGGAGGGGATAAACACTTTTATGACATTTAAAAACAGTTTGAGAAGGCAAGCATGATATATAATGTATACAGTCATTTTATACATATACACACTTACATGTAAATCATTATTTAAATTGTTTTGTACTATTTTTGGAAGCCTGACTAGTAAAAATTGTCAAATGTGTGTTGTTTACTTGGGCACCTTACACATAGATCTGTATTTAAACAAGTATTAAGATCCAACGATGCCAAAGGGCCAATAATCCTTGGAGGATGTTTTTTTTGATGGTGGCACCTGCCAGGGCCCCAGCATGTGGTGGCAAAAAAAAATAAAATAAAATAGCAATTTCAGTTCTAAGGAAAAAGGGCCAATACTGATTGGCGGTGTCAGGAAAAGTTGTGTGGCTAGGGCATCTGGGGAGCCTGCTGATTCAGTAGTGCACCAGTTTACCTCCTGCCAGGGGAGCTCCTTTGGACCCCTGATAGGAGTAAGAGCTGTCCACATCTGGTAGAAAACCTATGGAGGTCAATGGCAGAAACACCGACTGCCCTCCACCTGAGATGTACGCAGTTCTGCTGGCAGAGACCAGTGTAGTTCCTGGTGAATTTGGGAGATGGTAGGGCCGTGACACTCCCTTCCTCCACGGAGACTGTGTGCACTGACGCACCAGTGGTGGCACAGCAGCTGTGCTGCCTGGCAGGCACAATGCCTCTGACAGTTCTCGCAGGGGTGGTGCACCTCCATGTGCTCCAGTGTGAGCTGTGGTTTTAGGCCACAATTTAGCCCCTCCAAGTGATACAGAAGGGCTCATTATTAGTTAGCCCTAGGAATTGGCTTGCGAAGTTTTGAAGCAGGGAAGGTGCTCTAGTGTGATCTAGCAGTTGTGGGACCAGTTAGGACATCTCTCCCCAGTGTGGGGAAAGTTCTGGAAGAATCAGAGTACAGATGTCATGCTTATGCAGATTTAGAGTGAAGTCTGTAGCAGTGTGGTTGCTGAAACCAGAGACCTGGCTGCGTAGGGCATGCGCCCAGGAGAACCAGGAAGTGAAGCAGAGAGTTGCTGGGAAGTTCATACTGATAAAGGACTCTGATCATGTGAATTAAATCAGCCAGAGCAATAAAATGCTTCCTCCTGAGAAAATCCGAAATGCCCTTATTTTGCAGTGGAATAGATTGAGACTCTTTTAGGACCAGAAAGCCTAGTAAGCAAAGAATTTCCTGCTTCAGCTCACCTACTTGGTGATGTCCATTATAAAGTGCCATCTTACACTAATGGCACTAATTACAAGCTGCACTGTAAGCAAACCACAGTGATTTTGCCTCCCTGTTTGAAAAGAAACATTCTGCATCATGCTCTCCCTATTCTCGTGCATAATGCCATTTATTTTAATACATCCTTCATATACAGCATCACAAAACACTTTGCAGCAACACGTAGAATGGCGAGGGAGAGCGTGTCTTACAGCACTGAGTTGAGTGCCCAACAGAGTGTAGCAAGGGAAAAATAGCATACAGCAGGGAGAAGGGTCAGAGAAGAGGCAGCTGAATGGTATAAGCAGATAAGGATGGAAAAACCTCTTCTTTCAGGCTACTTATCTTGAAGGGAGGATGGAAAGATGCATTCATGAAGAAATGCCAGTCATACCATACAGGGTTTTAACATGCAAATGGGAATCAGGGACCAAGTTCAAACTAATGGAGTGAGCTGTTAAGCAGGTAGCTGAATGTAGCGTCAGAGAGGCATGACAAAGCAAGTCCACAGAGAGTTTCCAAAAGCAGGAGAGTAATTTTCATCTGCATTCTGAAATGGATAAGAAGACAGTCATGGTGATGAAGGATGAGGGGAGAAACTTGACTCCTAAGCCAGACAGTTGCCTGGTTGCAGCGTTTGGGATCCCCTTAATGTAGAGCAGGGGTCGGCAATGTTCGGCATGCGGCTCGCCAGGGTAAGCACCCTGGTGGGCCGGGCCAGTTTATTTACCTGCTGACATGGCAGGTTCAGCCAATCGTGGCCCCCACTGGCCGCGGTTCGCCGTCCTGGGCCAATGGGGGCGGCGGGAAGCGGCGTGGGCTGAGGGATGTGCTGGTCGCGGCTTCCCACTACCCCCATTGGCCCGGGATGGCGAACCACGGCCAGTGGGGGCTGCGATCGGCTGAACCTGCCGTGTCAGCAGGTAAATAAACTGGCCCGGCCCACCAGGGTGCTTACCCTGGCGAGCTGCGTGCCGAACGTTGCCGACCCCTGATGTAGAGAATAGGGAATCAGGAAGTCCAAAAAAGAAGTTGTCCAGTAACTGAGACAGGAAATGATTAAGGTGTGTACTAAGGAGTTCAGTAGAGGTAGATTCAAGACAAGGATGAATTCTGGTCATGTAAACAAGGGGGCACTAAGAAGATATGAGAAGGAGGTATTAGAGATGAGGAGATATGGAAAGAGAAATAGATTCATGGTCAAGTCTGATCCCAGGAGTTTGGGAAGCAAAGTTGAAATCTGGGATAAGGAGCATGATTTGGGGAGATAAAATTGTATTGATGTACCTGAAAGGAGGATTGCATTCTCTAAAGCAGTCAGCAGTAGGAAGTTATGGTTTAGACAATTGCTGAAAGTCAAAGCAGGTAGGTATATGGGCAGAAATGGGATGGAGAGTGAAGGGGGAGAGGGAGACTTCAGTATAATAACCATAAAGTTGATTAAATGCCCCAAAACAGCATTAAAGTTGTGCAGCGATGTCCATGCCATTCCAGAACAATGAATTCAGCAACACTCAAACTTCTGAAAACCAGGAAATACAGAGCTGAGGTACATGCCACCACTGCAACACAGCCTTAACTCTGCCCCTCAGCTCTGGCAGTAGCCACTGGGAATGGTTCAATAAGAGATGTGTGTGCCGCAACAGGTAGACATGAGGAAGTTCTAAGAGAATGTGCCATTATTTGTGTCATGTTCCACAGATTTGAATTCCAGCATTTATCAGCATGCATTCCAGCTACACTCCGTGTGTGTTGTAGTTGTATTGAATGGTGGGGGATTAGTTAGCGAAGGGTGGAATAATTGTTCCTGTGATATGAGAAGAGGCGCATTCGTACTTCAAAGGATCATGTAAACCTCATTTTAATGCTGGGTTCTATAGACTGTGTCAGTAGTGGTGCACCAAGGTCTTCTTGTCCTATGGGTTGTGAGCAATATTTGGATACTGAGGGGCATTGTGGGTGGTGGTAATGTCTCAGAAGGAATCTTTAGGGCCAGGGTGAAAGGGTGTATGATATCTGCTCATGGCACCTAGAACTGTGAGCTATCCTCCAGTCATTTGTAAGAGAGGCTAATTTAAGTGATAGGTTACATACCACAGTTAGTAGTTCTGAAATTTCATATTTGAGTTCCTTCGGAACTCTTGGGTGAATACCATCTGGTCCTGTGGACTTATTACTGTTTAATGTATCAGTTTGTTCCAAAACCTCTTCTATCGATGTCTCACTCTGGGATAGTTTCTCAGATTTGTCAGCTGAAAAGAATGTCTCAGATGTGGGAATCTCCCTCATAATCCTCTGCAGTGAAGACTAATGCAAAGAATTCATGTAGCTTCCTTGAAACTGTCCCCCAACTTGATCTCTAAATTGTCTTCTCTACAGCTCATTAGCTTAATGGCTTTGTTTACCTTCTATATAAATGTCCTTTCATTGTCCTTTGCCAGTAATCAGGCTGGTCAGACATGTAGATACACATTCTTTTGTCTAGGGCAGGCTGGGTATATGACCTGCCTCCCAAACCCATTTTAAGAACATATTTCCAGCACGCATCTATAATTCTTTGTACTCAACTCGAACATAAGTCACACAATGATTTTTGGGACCAGCGTGTCACTGATTTACCTATGATACCTCAAATGACACCTTCTTGATACATATTATGATGACAGTGTGTTGGGGGTAATGAGTGTGTCAGGCCTGATATGCATTACAGTACAATGAGAGCCTTTTGCCAGTTGGCACTGAGGGGCACCCAGGTGACAGGGTGGTAACATTTAGCAAGTCTGGATGGATTGTATGGAATGGGCTCAATGTTTGAACATAAGTGGGTGTAAGTAGCTCCCATTTACTACACCCAAGTTTTGCCTTAGCAAAGAGAATATGTTAGACTGTGTCCAACAGTGTTCATGGGCTCTCTTCCCAGAGTGTTCGCCAGCAGCTGTGAGGGTGGAGTGTTAGCATGTACATTATTAGTGTGTCGGGACAACTCCTGAAGAGGGCAGAGTTAAGGTTACATTGCAGGGGTAATGTGTACTTTAATTCTTTACTTCCTGGTTTTGAGAAGGTTCAGTTTGTGTTACCTTAACTCTTCATCTCCTGGTTTTCAGAGGTTTAAGTGTAGCTAATTCAATGTTCTGAAAGGGCATGAGGTACTGCTGGGAAACTAACTCTGTGTTAATGACGTTTTGGGGCATTTCATTTCTTTGTTTTTTTTAAATAAATTCTCAGCACCCCCATGTGCCACAGCCTAGCTCTCCCCATCCACTGCCTCTGGCTCCTTGGCAATGATTTCCTTGGCTGCATGTTAGTCCCTTCACTGTCCCTTCATCTTCTCCTCATCTCCCATCTCTCTGCCTGTCCAGCCTGGTTCTCCCTCTTCAGCCCCCTTCCTCATGGAGCAGCACAGGCCCCAGAGGTTGAAGAGCTGGAGAGAGGATGCAAGAGTGGCACAGGGGCTAGCATGGAATCAGTGGGGACATTTACTGAAGAGGGAGACGGACTTGGAGGGACATGGGTGTGCGATGTCTGGGGGAAAGAGATTATGCCCAACATACCCCACTGCACAATTCTGATGCCCTCTATTCCTCTCTCTCTCACACACACACACACAGCTCCTCGTTGCCACTCCATCCCCCTTGTAAGCTTGGGGAAGAGGGAATGTGGTGAGGCTGTGAGGAGTGCAAGTACCAGCTGGAGGTAGGAAGAGGCAGGAGATTGGAGATACAGAGTCCCTGTCCCAAATCTGGGCCTAGTATGTGGGAAGGGGCTCTGCACATCCATCTGTAGCACTGGAGGCTCAGAGACGTGTGAAGCAGCCCATTCATCTCAATAAGATGTTGTCAGCTGAATGAAGCCTGAAACAATAGCTCCGAGACGTGTCAACTGCTCCATTCATTTTAGTGGGTAGCTCCTCCCCGTCTCATGGTGTCAGGGCTGGTGGGTTTGTGCCATGTATCAAGTATGCCTGATCTCTGCTTCTTACCCCAACCTCAGCACTATGTGCTTGGTGCATGCTCTGAGCATGCCTGTTCTCAGATCCCAACTCAGATTTCAATGCTGTGTACTGTGCCATGCAGCAAACATTTCTGGCTTCTCACCTGGTCTCTGCATTATAGCTCTGTGCCATGAATCGAGCAAGCCTGTTCTCAACTCCCCACCTCCCCTCAGCACTGTGTGCCTGTGCTGTCCACTGAACAAGCCTGTTCAAGTTCCCCACCCTGGAATCAGCACTGTGGGGGCATGTTTTGGGCAAAAATGGGGAGGATCTAAAGAGATGTGAAGTTCCGCCCCCCTTCCCCCCCCCGACATCCCCGATTGAACTGACTCCCTCCTTTCCTTTCTACACTCCCCTGCACTTCTCTGGCTTTCCCATTCCTCCTAGAAGGAACTGCATCAGCGGAAGGGTGAGTCTGGAGCCCCTTCTCACTGTTGGAGGCTATATAGGGAAGACGAGTGGCTCTGATACCCCCCAGATCTTGGCTCACACTGTGGAATAGGGAGAGGGTCTTATCGACCCCCCACCTCCACCCCTCACAAGGCAGAGCCTTCCAGATCCTGGCTCACATGGGAGGGCAAAGAGCAGGGATCAGAGCCTTGAAGCTGGAAAGCAAGTGGGCGATGAGCAAGCGGCTGACAAGCAGCAAGAGAAAATGGATGAAGGAGAGGAGAAGGCCAAGAAAATCCTTGAAGCATTATAAACTGGGAAGCAGGAAGAAATGGTGTGATGACTCAATAAGCAATTTCAAATGAGTGGTTAAAAAGGAAAGGATTCAAAGTTGGAGAGGAGACTTTTTCATATTCAACCAGGATAGAATAAATAATAAATAAAATAATAATAATATTTAATCATTAATAAAGCTGCACTGGCCCTGTTATTATTGTCCTAGAAGCAAGATATCACAGGCTCATAGACTTTAAGGGCAGAAGGGACTATCATGATCATCTAGTCTGACCTCCTGCTCATTGCAGGCCACAGAACCTCACCCACCCACTCCTGTAATAGGCCCATAACCTCTGACTGAGTTATTGAAATCATCAACTCATGATTTAGAGACTTCACATTACGAAGAATCCACCATTTACTCTATTCAAACCTGCCAATGATCCATGCCCCATGTTGCAGAGGAAGACAACCTCCTCCCCCAGCTAATTAATGTTCTGAAAGCGTATGAGGTACTGCTGGGAAACTAACTCAGTGTAATTAGGAAGACAATTCCCTTCCCCTTCTGCACCTATATGATTAGATATATTAATAATACCTTGGACAAATGCTTGGAAGCAGTGGGATCTAATCAGTTAAAATCTCCATATTTTCTATAGTAACCCAGTTTCATCCACAGAGCCAGATGATCACATGAGAGTAATATCTCAGAGATGGAAAAGTGATAGATACAGGGAGGGGCCAGGACATATAAAAGGACACGAACTTATGTTTGAGAAAGCTCAGTGCCTCTTCAATTCACCTCCTTCTGACCTATTTCACTACCAGTTTAAATGTGTAACACATACCAGAAGATTACACAAATAACTGACGAAAGTACTTACTTGGAAGCGTCCTCTTCTGAAAAAAATAGTTTAATGAGAAAGCTTATTCCATATTTGTATAAAGCACCGTGTAAGATGGATCTGGTAAGGAAAAATAAAATGAAGACACAATGGACGGATTATCTGGCAGTAGAATGGGCTGATTCCACCAGAGAAAACTTTTGTCTTACTCAAAAACATTGTTGCTAATCCTCCACATGGGCCACCCAGCTGATTCTGGGAGCCTGGGGCAAAGCAATTTTGGGGGCCCCTTCCATAAAAAAAAGTTGCAATACTATAGTAACATGTATTTGGAAATGTAAAAAATAACCAGTGAAATACATTCAAAAATTAATTTTTAATAATTTGAAAATACACAAAATACATTATTTAAAAACATTAAATGCTTTAATGGTATGTATACATTTGCAGTTATATAATGGGCTGTCACTGGGTGATGGTTGGTGCCAATGGGCTGTCGCTGCCTGGGGGTGGCACTACTGTTACTCAGGTGGGTGGGGAGCTGGGCTCTGGGTCAGGGGGTGCCTGGCTCAGAGGGGCTGGGCTCAGAGCTGGGGGTCAGGGCTGTGGGGGGATGGGGTTGGGGGGTGCCCGGCTCAGAGGGGCTGGGCTCGGAGCTGGGGGTCAGGGCTGTGGGGAGCTGGGCTTGGGGGGTGCCCAGCTCAGAGGAGCTGGGCTCGGAGCTGTGGGTCAGGGCTGTGGGGGGATGGGGATAGGGTCAGGGGGGTATCCGGTTCAGAGGGGCTGGGCTCGGAGCTGGGTATCAGGGCTGGGGGGCATGGGGTCGGGGGGCGCCCGGCTCAGAGGGGCTTACTATGCCGCCTCCCCCCTCTCCCACAGCCTCAGCGAGTTGCGTCCAGGAGCTCCTACTGCTCAGCCTGCCAGAGCTCACACCCCGCCCCCTTACCAAGTGGCTCCGAGCGGGAGGATCTCAGGCCCCGCCCAAGCCACGACGCTGCAGCGCTGTCCGGGGCCGGTCCTGTATGCGGCGCGCTGAGGCGCAGGGGGAAGGCGAAGGCAGAGGCAGTGGCAAGCCGCCGACATTCTCATGGGGGCCCCTGCGGGGCCTGGGGCAAATTGCCCAACTTGCCTCCCCCCACCCCCAGGTGGCCCTGGCTCGTATCTTATTCTTCACAACTCTCACCTTGTCATTATAGGTGCCAGGTTCATGAGGGTATCTTATTGCACAAGATCTGAGCTTGCTTGTTTGATTTTGTTTTTGGCAAGCATCTCTCTACTTGTCTAGAATGAATATGAGAAATCCTGGTCCCCCTCAATTGCAACATTCCCATTGTCTTGAATAAAGCCAGGACTGCACCCCATGATTCCAGGTTTTCTATTCTAATTTTTCACTTGTTTCATGATATTACAATGAACACAATACAAACATTTCACCATACTCTTTGTTCCCTGGTTAACACAGCCATGAACATGTGAAAACAACCTTGTTATTTTATGGAGTTCTTTACTAATACGGTCAAGTAGCTAATAGTACATTGCACTGCTGTCTTCATTCTTTCATCAGAGACAAATGAACTGTACCTTGTCTTTAAAGGTTCTCTGTTACCCTGTAGTATTACTGAATAACCATTTTGGAGGAGAAATAAAGGTCACAGTGAAATGATGTCAGATAAAAGGAGTCAAAAGAATCATGATCAGAAGCATAGGTGATTAACCAAGCAGGGAGAAGCAAGGCTGGTATTGGGAAAGGACTGGAAGCCGGCGTGAAAGTAGTCAAGGAGTTTGTGCTGCAGCAAACTAGCAATAGTGGTCAGAGAGGCAAGAGAAAGCACTTTCTCCAGAACTTTGTTATACAAAGGGAAAATGACAATGTTGATAGTTAGACAGTGAAAAGAAATCAAGCGAGGAATTTTTCTAAAAATGGGGGTGACAGCAAGAGACCAGGAAAAGTCTAGGCAAGAGATGACAACTGAGGGTTAAAATGCATGATCCAGGAAGCAGGTTTTTGAATCAGATAGGCCCCAGTTCAGCAAAGCACTTAAGTATGTGCCTAACTCTAATCTGAACTAGATCCATAGATAATGAGAGAGCAGATAGGATGGAAGAGGGGATGAAATGCAGGTAGATCAGAGGAGAATGGAGGTACCTGGCTTTTGGGGCTGCAATGGAGCTATGTGTCTCTGTGTTCTTCAAAAAGAAACAAAGGACAAACTTCTCATAATGTTCACTGAAGAAAGATAAAAGGAGGGAGGTGCTGAGGGAGTTAAGGATGGAGTCAACAGCCCAGAACAAGCACTGTGAGTCACCCTTTAGCTCTGTTTGTTCTCCAGCAGAGTCATAAAAGCATCATCCAGTTATCTGAATAAATTCAATAATATACAAATTAGTCCTGAGCAACTCATAAACCATGTATTAATGACTCCATATATAAACAATGAAATTCTAACTGCGGCACTGAGCATTTTCTGTTTTAAAAGATTACTTTTTAATTCTTTGTCTGCAAATCTATTTTACATCAGCGACAGCACAATGGCCTTTAGATAAAGCCAAACTGATTGGTAATGGGCTGAATCTTGGATTACTACACTATGTGTAATCATGGGAAAATCTTACCTCCCGTATTTCCTGCATAGTAATAAATATATATGTTAATCTGACCGGCCAGAGAGAGATATGAGAGACCGAAGAAAATAAAACTAAAACATCATTTAAGTGTTTATCAATCCTTGGCTGTTTGTTTTTGTTTTCTAATATATCTGACTAGCTAGGGTCATGGAAGGCAAAATACTTTGGTAAAAACAAAGTAGCATTTTGTAATCTTATATTCAGCAAACATAAATCTTCTGTTCCATCCCGTATATCTGGCATGTCTTAATGTTGCATTTATTTGAATGATGCGTCACCAGAATCTATCTATCTTAGGGTATGTCTACACTTGGAGCTGGGGTGTTTGATTCCCAGCTGGAGGAGACATACCTGCACTAGTGCTCATTGAGATAGCACTATTTTCAATGTAGTCTCTGTCCCAAGTATGTGCCTAGCGTCTTTACTGTGTTTATCCTCAAAACACCCCTGAGAGGTAGGGCTGAGTTATTATTCTCATTTTACATATGGGGAGCTGAGAGAAACGGAGGCTAATTGACTTGCCCAAGGTCACACAGGAAGTCTGTGGTGGAGCAGGGAATTCCAGGTCTCTGAAATCCTAAGCTAGTGCCCTAACCACAGGACTATCCATCCTCTCCCACAGAGCAATCTTACCAGAAAGCTGTAAGCAAGGTGAACATCTTCGTAGCAATAGCACAGATTAGCCTGAGCTGAAATTCTGGCCCCAATGAAGTTAGTGATAAAACTTATTTTGACTTCCATGGAGCCAAGATTTCACCCTAGAATAATGTGTGTATTTCCAGACTGTTACCTGTGACAGAGCAATTAGTTTGCTAGATGCAAATTCTTCTAAACTCTTTGCTGCTACCTTATTTCAGATGTCATCTTTCCAGCCTGAGACATTCTTTGCAAACCCTGAGAGATTCATGTGACCTCTGGCATATTAAACAAATTTTCAAATTCAGAGATGTATTCAGCATCAATGTTGCTGAACTCATCCCTAGTTGAATCATCAACAACATCCTGCCCTATGTTACATGACTCCTCACTACCAAAATTTCCACCTAGAATAGTAGCAAACCATTTGCTCTACCAAAGCATGAGAGAATACAGTATCTCACACTCCTAGGGTGTTTGCTACAGTAGCAGCTGGTGCCAAGGGCTTCTTCACCATCACAGTAATTGTTTCTTGTTTTCTAACAGTAAGATCACTAGATTTTGTTTTCCCAACATACCCATGTCCCTGCAGCCCACGCCACTTCCAGTAGCTCCCATTGGCAGGGAACGGTGAACCGCACCAACTGAGAGCTGCGGGCGGCCGTGCCTGCAGACAGTCAATGTAAACAAACTGTCTCGCAGCCCGCCAGCGGATTACCCTGATGGGCCATGTGCGGCCCACAGGTTGCCCACCACTGCTCTAGAGAGACAATACCCATGGTGACCCAGTGAGTCCCTCAATGCCAACTGACAGAGGGCACACCATACCATAACTCACATCTGGCCTGACATACTCATTGCCTGAATACACTGTTGTCATAATTTGTATCTAAAAGTCGTCATGAGAGTATTGTATGTGAACTGGTGACACACTGGCCGTGGCGGTGTGTAAAACATTATAGATGTGTGATGGAAATATGTTGTTAAAAGGTGTTTTGCAAGTTGTTTATAATCCCAGCCTGTCCTAGACAAAGGAATGTAGTTTCATCTGTCTTCCTGTGTCTCCAATGTAAATTGAGGCAGGTAATGCCTCGAAGGACAATGAAAAGTACATCTACATAGAAGGCAAACAAAGCCAGCAAGTTAAATGAGGAGGGTTTGGGGGTGGGGAGACTGCTTGGTGATCACCATGAGTATGGATCCTGTGCCCCCAGGAAGACTTCCTGGCTCTTGAGACAGAGACAATAGACTTTGGGAAGTATAAGCAAAGGCAGAAAACCATTTTGGCATCTATCACTGAGGGGACGATAGAGTACAGCAACCTCTGAGCCTTTGAAAACTGGATCCTCTTACCCTGGAATGCAAGAGTTGCTGGAGACTTTAGGTAAATGAGAAACCTGCATAGACAAAGAATGTGACTTGCTGAAATTAAGTTTCAGTCACTGGAAAGTGTGTGTTGTTTTGTTTTACTTGTAACCATACTTGTGTCTTCTATTCTTATCTGTTATCACTTAAATCTCTGGTCTTTGTTAATAAACTTACTCTTGTTTTATTAGAAAATTATCTCTGTGCTGTGTAATAAAGTAAAGCATGGGTCTTCGTTAAACTACTCAGCAGGTGTGTGCTCTGTCTCTCTGGAGGCAGCCAACTGAATAACTTTTGTGAGGGGCCAGTGACAGGAACAGGACACTGCAGAGGAGACGGTTTGAGGGAGACTTGGGACTGGAGGGGATGTTAGCGTCACTCTGCAAAGAGTAAGTAGGTTGGTGGAAGCCAGGGTGAGGCCATTGTGCTGTAAGCAGGTGGCTGGTGTCAGGGCTCTACACAGCACAGAAGGAGTGAAGGTTACAGGGCAGGCAGTGACAGAACCCCTCACTAGTCTGGGTGAACCCCACAGCCTCACACCCTCAAAAACAGCAGTGGCACAAATGAGTGCTCTTGCTCATCGAGCATCTTTGTTACTGTAGCAGTAACTATGTCACACAGCACAGCGCTCGCTGCCAGGGAGCGTACAGCTGCGGAGCACTGCTAGTGCTTGGGTGCAGTCCTGTGAGCTGTGTTACTTGCCTCAGGGGAGGTTGACTCAACCGAGCAATAAGTGGGAGGACAAAACAACAGGTGCTGTAACACGTGTTGTTTGTCTTAAAGAGGGTCAAAGAAAGACAACCCCCCAAAACAGTATTGACCCACGGGTGTGCCCTTATTAAACAAGCAAATATTTAGCTGGCTGGAGAGGTCACCTTGACAAACTGTTTTTGCTTTTGCTAAATAATAGCATACTCTGTGTCTGTGGTTTGCCCTAGGTATAAGTGCATAGCAAAATATCAGGAGTACTGCAGTATTGTTGTCTAGTTCTCAAAATGGGAATGTTTTTAAGGGCATCCAGCAGCACCATAACAGAGCAGTGCAGTAACTGGCAAGAAATGCGTAACAGGTGGCACTGCTACTGGAATGTGTGTGGTCTTCCACAAACTGAAGCCAGATGACCCTTCCAAAGGCTTTCAGAGTCACAGACACTAGTGGATGCCCTTGCTGTCATTTCTCATGTTGGCATTTTATAGACACTAGCCGCCCAGTTCAGCACCACCGGGAGTGGAAGGGCAGTATAAGTACTGGCAAAGCAGCTATCTACCGTAGTGCTCTCCCACATGGGTCATTATTAATTAAGCTAATTTCAACAACATAGTAGTTAGAAGTTCCTGCAACAGAACATAGTAACACAAGGGCCAGATCCACAATTTACTCAAGTCCATGGAAAGACTCCCATTGACTTCAGATCAGATCCCTGGTGTGGCTGGAGTAGGCAGCATAGGGGCAGGCAGTGACATGTCAGGAGCAGGGCCGGCTCTAGGCACCAGCAAACGAAGCACGGCACAGTTCCAGGGGTGGCATTCCCGGGGCAGCACTTGTGATCTCGGAGGCTTTTTTTTTTTTTTTGCTTGGGGTGGCAAAAAACCTAGAGCCAGCCCTGGTGAGGAGTAGGCTAGAGGAGGGGTATGTGGGATGGTGCAGGTATTAAGAGAAGCAGCTTGTTCCTTTCTATTTGGGGTATGGCCCCAGGCACAAGCTAAGGCAATCCTGAGGAATTTGTGCCCCCTGTTACAATGGCCCCTATGGACAAGTGCAGTGACACACAGTTGCCAGGGTGAAGATCCATCTTGGTCATGCCTCCTTCTTCCCATTCCCTACTCTGGCCTGTCCACTGACCTGTCCCCGACCTGGGTGAATTCCCACAGTGAGAGCTGAGTCAGGCCCATTGTGAGGAAGAGCAGAGAGAACTCTGCAAAAGGAGAAAGGGAGAAAATAACTTTACTGAAACTCTCCTGACTCCAGCAGAGCTACTCCTGAATAAGCTGCTCCTGTTGTGAATTTGTTCAGAACCAATGACTCCAGCTTTTATGGGCTCAAAATCTCACGAGACAGCAGCTCTCATCTCATTTCAAGCCCAGGAAGAAAGATGGAGCATCATTTGAACCCAGGAGGTAATTTACATTTTAAACCAGGAATTAGGTTTCAAGCAGGAGTAGGCAAGGCAGAGCACAAGCCCTGAAAACTCAAGTCTGTAAGCTCAGCTGTAAACTCAGATGGCCTGAGTGAGTTTTAAATCAGACCAAACATGTTTGTCCAAACTTGAAAAGACAAAATCAATATTTACATTCACTCTGAATCACAGAATGTCTACAACCTAGTAATAGCTCAGATTAACAACCCCGTAGTGCTGCGGAGCTATAGAGCGTGCTTTTGTGAGGAATGAATCAACTATCACATGGATATGTATTTGGTGTGGCTCAAGCAATGCCTTTCTCATACCCCTAAGTGTCTTGATGCAAACAAAGGGCGAAAGCTTCTTTGAACAAGCTAGGGAAGATACATCAATCCCCTTATTAACTGATCAACCTAGCAAGTGCTATAGGCTAGCTGAAGCTTGTTAGAAAGGATATGATCCCTAAATATTGACACCTGGGAGAGAGGTGGGGTTGGGCTCAATATATATTCAAAGGGAGCAGTTTTCTTTTTCTATCCCTTTCTTTTATTAGTAGAGAAGGCTGAAGGGAAGCTAGAGGACTAGAATAGTAGGATTAAGTAACTAGTTAGCTAACTGATTATGCATATTCTATTGCTTTATGACTCACAAGATGCACTGGTATAGGTACATTGATCACTATCTTATTAGGCCCAAATTCTACTACCTTTACTCATACTGAGTGCCACCTTAACTCTCAAGTAGTGTTGCTAATTTTAGACTCTGGGCCTTGGTTAGTCCATACTGCTTTATGGATTTAATTTGTAATTTTATTACTGAGGTAATTCATTTATTAGATGAGAAGGTTTACTGCACAAAATCTAGGATATTTATAGAATCTAAATCTTTGTGCTGTAATAAATGGAGGTACCTAAAGTTACCTGAAATATTGTTATTTGATAGTAGCTCAAGACCCATCCAATCTAAGGAAAAGCAAACCCACAAAGGAAATTCCTTAATGGCTGATTTACTTCCTTAGGAGAAATGATTTTCATAAGTATTTTTCTGAAAACCTTCTTTCAAAATGTGAAGATGCATCATTTACAACAATTCCACTAAACCTAATGCAAATTGGTGCAGGTGTCAGAGCGCTAGCTATAGAAGATTACAGGCCTAATTGGAATCAATTAACCTGCTGTGGTGGTGGCTGTTGACACTTTGGAACAATGATTGGGCTACTGAGGTAACTAGCTCCATAAGGAAGATATAGAATTGGCAGGAAGAGGAAGTAAGGGGGCTGGGAGAGTGAGCTGGTTGTGGTAGAGAAAGCTGGGTGAAAGGGTTCCCCTGATACATGTCTGCTATATTCTGCAGTGCTTGAAATCTAATGATTAAGGTAAACTTGGAGAAAAGGAACAGACTGTGTAAGTGATGTGAATAAGAGACCAAACTGGCTAGGCCATGCAGCACCCTTGGCAGCTGAGGAAGTACTTGGGACAGCACATATCAAATAATATGATAACACAAATGACCCTAGAATGCTCTTCTTCCCATTCCCACTCCCAAAAGAGACTTTAATTTAGACATCTATAAAATTAGCATCTTCCCTTTTTTCAGTGAAGGAACTAAACTCCTCAACACCATGTATTATGTAGCCACTTCACATTATAGTAATTGTCCAGTTAGCAGCTTGCAGAAAATTTTAGATAGAGTGGAGCTGAAGTGGAGCTGTAAAAACATGTTTAAACATTTCCCAGGAAAAAGAGAGTGCTTTCCACTCATCTTTCATCCAAGCATCTTAAAAAATGCTTTCCAAATACTACTGAATTACTGTACACCTCATAGCTCCATGGGGAGGTATCTGACTTTAATCTCATTTTACAGATAGGGAAGCAGAGTAAATTAAGAAGGCTGAAATCAAGCTGAAAGCCTTGATGTTTATAAACACAAAATGTTTTAATTGACCTGGTCTCATTTTTGCATTTTCAGTTTGCAAAGATTTTTGCAGTTTTGACTTTTTGTCCTGGAATAGGACAGGAAAGTCTACTGAAATCTCAAAAATTCTTGAAGGAGGGGAAAACCATCCCCCACCCAGTTCTGATTGCATGTGTACCAAAACACTCTTGGGGAGGTAGTTGGCAGAGGGAATCAAACCCAGAACCTCTGGATTTAAAGAATGAGCCTCCACTGTCTGAACTAGAAGACCCAGCTTGTTAGCTGAGGCTGTTGCAAGTTCCTCAACCTCTACGTGTGGCTCAGCCACTGCTAAAGCGGGACAGAGTGCTATGCTGAGTGGGTATGGCTTACACATGTCTTGTCCAAGGTCACCCAAGTCAGGCACATTGCTGGGACCAAAACCCAGATCAACGTTCAGTAGTTCCGTACTTTCACCAATAGTAAACGCTCCTTCTTGGGAGAGCAAAAGTTTTGGGGGAGTGATCTCTAGAAATCAGAGATAGGAAAAATGTTTCTGTTCTTATTGGGAGTTCTCCACCCAAAGGGCTTACAATCTTAATTTTTGTATCTGGTACATCATTTGATGACCTTCAGGTCATGCTGTAAAGCTTCTTTCCGGGAATGTGGATGGAGTGCATTGCACTGAATAGTGGAGGAATCCTAATTTGATGGGTGTGGGAGGATTTTATGTTCAGGATAACGTTTCATTTTTCTTTTGATTACTTTTTTGTACATGGTCCCAGAGCTTCGGATGGGGCCATTTAAAAATAAATAATAATAAATAACAATAAACTGTGCACAACTGTTCTTTGGGGCTGACTAACCCATTCTCTTGTGCATTCATTGCAATAAATAAAACATGCTGACTTGTTCATTATTCAAGAATTGTTTTCGTAAAGAAGACAGTGGATTTGAGATGGAATGTTCTTGCCTTTTGTCAGCTTTATGTCGTGACCTAAACATTAGTTTTAGATCTAGGGGGAAATGCAGTTATCTGTGAATCCTTCATTAGGACGTAATCAACTTCCCTCCTTTCACATGCTTCTCTAGCTTCTTTGTGTCTTCATCAGCAGTGCTCTGAGTGATACTTATTAGCAGCTGCAAGTCTGCCAGCACCCTTAACAATGTTGGATATTAGATATCTCACTAGTGCAAGATTACTGTCCCACTTCACCCTAATGTCTCCCTTCCTTCCAGCCTCCCTTAGGGGAGGCAATCATTCTGAGGTGTGACACCCTACCGCTTACCCCTTCCTACCTTAGTTAGAAAGCCCACAGATCTATTAAAACCCTGCTATAAATCATAGTTATTAGCCCACTGACTCATCTTACAGCAGTGAGAAAGAATCTGTGATCTCCTGAGTGCTCCGCATCTCACTCAGAAAGCAATAGGGTGTTGATGAATCTTTATGGAATCCTTATCTTGTATTTCTAACAGCAAAACTCGAACTATGTTTTACTCCTGCTGTTTATATATCTAATCAAAGTAGGTCAGGAAATGTGGAAGACAGCACCAGGGCTGCTTGAGAAACATAATATTTGTCAGCGAGCATTAACTCAGCCTCTCTCTTTCAAGGAATGATAGATGAAGTGTGCCTGAAACTCTGTTTAGATTATGTGAAGTAATGCACTGGTGGTTACATTCATCCTAGGCAAATCATTTTCACTCCCTTGAGCTGCCCTACAAAGTTTTCCAATAACACTTTAGGCAGCGTAACAAAAAATGAAGGCTTCACAGCTATCTCGTGTGGGAGTTCTTTTCAGAGCACATTCACAGAGTGCGAGATTGGGATGGTTCTGTATATAAAATAGAGGTGGGCCTAAGTCACAAAGTTTGGATTTGAATTGGGATATAAGTTTGGAAGGGGTTAGGTTCCAAGGTTTTGTTTAAGGCCATATCTAATATATACCATTTAGGCTAGTGAGAATCTTATTGATGCAGTACCAAAGAAATTAGGATAACACTTTATTAAACAGTGGACTAGGTTAACCTTTGCTGGTATACCAGGAAGGGCTTCTGTGCCAGGGGATACCTCAGGGAAAGGGAGCCAGTGTTTCAAAGGCCACCCTCCCTCTGGGGGATGCATCAGTAGAGGAGCATGTTAATATCAGGTGAGAACTCCAGAAGAGCCCTGCTATTGCAGGCTTCAATGTGGATGTGATTAATTGATGCATCCCCCTGGGCACCCACTTTTGGAGATATGCTGGTTGGCTACAAGTCTCCCAATAGAAGGGAGGTTGTGAGTGTCTTGGGTCACCTCATTCTCCATCCAAGCATATTTACTATTGCAGGGAGACCTGTGCAAGGCTAGGCACCAACAAAAGCCTACAGACCCTCAGTGAATCAAGCTCAACATGTGGTCTTCAGAGAGAGATCTATTTTGTTCTGCATTATGAAGTATAAATGCAAACATTTAATCTGATTGGGCCTGATTCAGCCTAGGTCTAATTCTACTGAAATTAAGGATGTTCTATCAGAGATGAATCTGGTCTAGTGTATTTAATAATTATACATGCATATGCTGCATACACATCCGTTATCAATATCAATTCCAGGCCAATTGTTAACTTATGTTTGCTTGAGTTTTACAATCTACAGGAGAGGCTATAGTTCGATTAAGTACCCTACTTTCCTGCTTCCCCACATGTTTTAAAGAGCTTTGCCTTTATCTTTTTTAAAAGAAGCCTTTGTTGACATCAGCTCATGCTTTTTCAGCAACTCTTTAACTTCATGTGGCTGCAGCAATTAGGAATGCTGGGGATTAAGGGAAGAATCCCATTTAAAACTTTTCATAAAATGCTTCGAACAAGAAGGGGGAACCACTTAAGTCAGTTGCTTCCATGCATGTCTTTTTCTGTGGTATGAAAAATGACTTCAAAGAAAACCCCTCTGTTTCCATTTCAAGGTCTTTTTGTAAGGAAAGAAAGATAGGCAACCCGCAGTGGAATGCTACCTTTCGAAGATTTATTGGGAGCCGTGAAGGGCTCACTAAACTAGGAAGGTAACTTTTGTATCCTACTGCACTCAAGACTGATTTAATTTCATGTCATTTCTGGAACTGCAACCACAATATGAGCTGTGAGTTTATAAATTGCTCCTCAGAGTGGCTGACCTTGGTGGGGAGAGGAGACTAGAAGGAGTTAGAAGATAAAGATATCTTGCACTGTTCATCAGATATATTTCATTGGGTTGGGGGCCTCTCATTTGTTCCTCATTTCACCTCTAATACCCTCTCTTTTACAGTATGTCAGTCCTATAAAATGATTCGCTCTGTGAACATCAAAGGCAGAGAGGTGGCCTGGTGTGTATTGTCTATTACATTATTTCTGAAATTTGGATCATATTGTGATGTGTTTGAGTTAAAATGGAAGACAAACTGATTGAAAAAGCTATCAGCTCTCCCAAACTAGGACCTACTTTTAAAAAGTGGACTTTTTACTGGAAACAAATATTTAAAAACATTATTGTCTAGGTACACATAACAATTACACAAAAAATTATTTTCTGTTTTGATGATAATATATGCTTTTAAAAAACTAAACTGGAAGGAAAGAACAAAGCAAATGTAAATGGAAGGCAAACTTAGTCTGAATACCATGAAAAATATCCTAACAGATTTATTAGACTGGGGTCATTTAAAAGTAGATTGGACAAAAGTCTTGGGAATATTTTGTCGAGAACAATCCTGTTTTGGTAAGAATTATAGATTAGATGAGCCAATGGTACTGAAGAATTTGTCAGTGGTCAGTTCCAGATCTAATTTCTATGATTCTACTACTGCAATGTACGTATTGTATTAAATCCCAATAGAAACCAAACTTCTTTTCTGAAGAAAACTTGATAAAACAATTTGTACTTCCGACTCTTTGGCTATTAGATCATTCATAAAATGTAAGATATGCAATACAGAGCGATCACCTTTTAAAAAGGCTTTTCTTTCAGTTACCTGAGATTACTGTAAATATTACTTCAGTATTCCCTATGGTAATTATTCTTTATACTGACTACAGGGAAGTTTAGGCAATACCATGAATACCAAAGTAATATTGTTTAATTACAAAGGCAAAACTGGAAAGGATCTCAAGGGAAACAGATTCTTCACATTGTAGAGATATAATGTATGTCAGTGTCTATCAGATTGTGGCCCATGTCTGCAGCATACTGGTGGTCACATACTGCTGGTTCCTGTCCTTGTTTTCAGCTGATATTTGCATTTAAAGATGGCTAAAATATATCCCTAATATCAATCTTCCATGTAAGCAAATACTGTAGCTGCCACTGCAATGTTATATGATCAAAAATGGAAAGGGATGTGATCCATGAGACACTGTTAAGAGGTGGTCCACACCAGGGAAAAAATGGAGAAGCCTTGTTACAAGTCATATCCACACAGTAATACCGTGTTATAGTGTACATAGTATACTATAGTGTACATTTATATAGGCATAGTATTTGGAGAGTATACATATTATAATACATCATAGGTATAGTATATAAATAGTATGTATGATTATTGTAGATAGAGTTGGTAAAGCAATACAAAGATTTCTGCCTTTAGGACACACCAGTTATATTTGTCCAGTTCAGCTGTGGCCCCAGACAGTATAATGCTTTCCAGGCATTCTCTGTGGGGCCAGAGTGGAGGGGAACAATGTATATCCCCCTGCACATCCTCAGCTTTCTCAGTCACCTCTCCCAGTGCAAACCCCAGACCTGCAAAGTGGCCTCCGTGGGGATGAAGCAGCACCATAAGGCAGTGAGATCTGCAAAGGGAATGTCCTTGTTGTGCATGAATCTTGTTGAGGGAACAATTCAAATCAAGATCAGAAGTTGCACAGTGAATTGAAGTCTTATTCAGATCCAGGGGCTGGGGAAGAAAGCTCAGCCAGACATTTCAAAGACTTGCCCCACAGCATTTTCTCTCAGATACAGATGTTGGAGAGAAAGATTTTATGAGGCTCCATTACATTCATTGTATTGCATAACTTTCCCAGAACTTTCTTGGCAATACTGTTCTTAACAAAGCCCAGTTGATTTGAGGATTCTATATGTGGAATGACACTTTTGAAATACAAACACATGATTTTTGCTGCAATAGTAGCTTCTATTTTAATAGCAAGTAAAATTGTCACATCTACAATAAAGCTTTTAAATCTGAGATTATGCAGCTCCATGACTCTCCTCTCTTAGAGATGGATTTTTCACAGGACCAGGTGTTAAGAATGTAACTGTAGACCTTAAGCAATATCAAGGTGGCAAATCATCTCAAATTAGCTAGCTACCTTGTTTCAGCTAGCGAATTCCAGCTCTGCCGTTCATTCTTTTTATCTGGTTTACTGAAGGTCTCATTGTTCAGTATATGAACTAAGATTATTTCACCGGATGGAAATTCTTCTTCTCACCTATGAGAAACAATGGAGACTAAAAATAACACATTTTTAAAAGAGTTTTTACAGGATCATCAAGCTTTGTACATTCCTTACTGTGTTACCCCGAAGACATGTCATCCTCAGCTTCATTTCCCCACTCTTCTTTCTGGTTTGCTTTTGTCTACCATTTGTTGTTATTTGAGTTTGTATGCACATCATGGCAAGGATAGAATCTATGAGTCATTTTTATGTGGTGCTTAGCTCATTCTTGGGAATTATTAGTTTTAGTAATGTATTACGGTAACTATCACACCAATTCCTGTATTCCGCTATCCACAGCCTAGGTTTCAAAACATTGGGAAGTCCACTACAGACCTCATTATGCAAGTTGAATCTAACTGTGCAGCAAAACTCCCATTGAGGCCAGAATTTCATTGTATATGGTGAAACATTGTATGAAAAGCTCCAAAATAGATGGAGAGGTGAAATGAAGTGACTTTAGCCCCACAGCTGCAGTTCTTTCCTTATGCAGGCAGATGGTGTTAAACAAGAGTCAACCCTGGTGTAAGACAAGTGAGAACAAGGGGTGCCCCAGAAATTTTTCACATGGTATGAACAACTGAACCACTCTCACTTTAACTTAGCATAGTGTCTACACATACACTTAGTGGCAAAAGAGGCAGATAAAAAAATTAAAATGCTAATGATTACAATAATACAACTTCTAATTTAATGTCAACTATCAGACAAATGTATTATACATTTCTAGCTTGGATACTTATAAAATTAAAATACCAGTGCAACTTTAAATGTGCACTTACTATGTTCAATCCTGGGACTGTAGTGGTGGCTCATTTCTCCTGGGGCTGGCCCTGGCTCCCCACTCTGGGCACTGCAACCTGCCACGTAAGGTTGCAGCACCACTCAGGTTTGGCCCAGCAGCCTCCCACTAAGCGGTGATGCAACACTGCCTGCCAGGTCACAATACCACTTGGTTTGGGCCCCTCTGAAATGGGGGCGTATGGCAAACTATCCCTTCTCTGCCCCCGGTGGCTCTGTCCCCCAGCAGTATGCATTGTGCATAGCAGGTGCATGGATGTGGGCCCCGGTGAACTGCACTGAAGTCAGTGAAGTTCCATCTGCTTTATTTGGCCTCGTCTATCCATACAGGCAGATTTTCAAAGGCACAAATGTCAGTTAGGTGCCCAACTCACATTGAAAGCCAGTGGGGAGCGACGATCCTAACTGCTAATTGTGCCTTTGAACATCTCCCTCATAGTGAGTAATCTACTTTGTAGGAGGAAAAAGTAAAGTCAGCCTAAATGATATCAAACCTGAAACAAAACAAGTGGCATTGATGGAATGTGTAATGAAGTGGCATGTCAGAGACTTTATTGCTGTCTGTTTGGGAACTCAGTCAGAGCCCCATCTTTATTTTATGGAATGTGTTTTTAAAAAGGGCTTTAGACTGATCTGAAGTTATGGTAAGACATTTTGATTTGAATAATGGTTCTGTCTAATGTCTTGGTTACTGCAGACTCTTTCCATTAAAATCTCACCCATTAATTATTAATTTATAATAGTTGAACTGATTTTCATTTTCTCTCCAGCTTTGCTTTTAGTTGGTATTGTCACTGACTACAAAGCAAGTGAAAATGGGCATTTAAAATATATGTACCTAAAAGAAAAGCTTAATTTTTTAAAAAAGATGAAGGCAAGACCCTTAAAAACATATGCCATCGGGAATGTATTTACCATAACTATCAACCTGAGCACTGTAAAACTGAAGTACACAAGAATTCATTGTAGCCTGCAATCAAGATGTCTGAACAGTAACTCCCTCCCCTTTCCTCCAGCTATAAATTTTGAGCTTATGCTGTAGGCTTTGACCATCTTTATTTCTATTTCATGAAACCTGCATTTTTAACATGTATATAGCTACACAATACCTCTGATAGTAAAGAACAGGAAACTGTATTCAGACAACATTAAAGTTCTAAAGTAGACCCACAAAAGCTAGGAAATGTCAAAGTCTGAAACACCATTCTTAACTCTGCGTATAGTGCCTATGAGTTGCAATACATCGAAAAGTGTATTCTAGAGTCATTCTGCATGCACAAGTAAAATGTGTGTAGATTATAGCCCATATTACTGCATGTGCCCTATGATCCCTGCTTTTAGGAGCCCCGGCAATGAATGAGCACAATGAATTGAGGATGGAATTTCATCCTTTGTGTTTACTTACAAGGCCCCTCATCACAGTAGTATGTGAGTGTCTCCCACACATTTACTCTCTTTACAGTCCTCTGAGGCCGGTAGAATTATCCCCATTTTACATCTGCGGCACAGAGAGATTAAACAATTTGCCCAAGGTAACCCAGTTACAGCTTTCCCCTTTTTAAGACCCCCTTAAATTACCAGAGCTATGTAAAGGGGCCCTGTGTAAATTAGAATCAGACCCAAAATATGTTTAGACATTTTAAAGAATATTCATTGTTTATCTGATTAGTCATTCACTGGAGTAGGTATTGAAACAGTATTTGGGCTGTGCAGTATAATACTTAACATTTTATTTTTAAAAAACAGACACGCAATGCAACCAATTTGTGGATGGGGGTCGCAACTTGTAATTTCTAGTTGGTTGGCTTCTCATCATAGTTGGCAATGGGAATATTTCATGAAAATCATACATCAATTTTGCATTGAGGAAGAATGGAACTGATATTTTTATTTATTCAACTGGAATACTTTCCTGTGTGTGATGGTGGTAACCCATGTGCTTGAAGTGCAGAAAAGAGGGAGCAGCAGTGGTGAATAAAGATGAATATTTTAAATCATCTGTGCTTCTGCACATGTGCAGAGAACAGGGGTAGGGAAGAGCCCAGAAACACCCAGAAGACAGGTGTAGTAGTTACTGAGCATGCTCAGTAGGGGTCTTGAAACCATATAGAAAGTCTCCATTATGGGCAGGCTGTTCTGCATATCCTACACTCAGCCTGAGAGCTGAGTGAATCAGAGCTCAAGGGGAATGTTATAAATATAGACGCTACTGAAAGCCCTAAGGGAACTTGGCTGAAGAAGATGACCCAAGGTCAGGAGCTGTGTTGGCTCATAGGGCTGGGTATCAGCATCTGTAATATCTTTGCTATAGACAAGATCTTACTAAAACTATCTGATGCACAAGCTGAAGAGAGGCCATCATCTGTTAGTGGAAGACTGAGAGCTGACAGCTAGAAGGATGCACTGACCAGACAGACCTCTGTTTTGCTGACAAGTATTTGAGTCTGGTCTGTGAGACTTTGCACTTGCCTTTCTAGTCCCAGAGTCCAGATGACACACACTGTATGTTAGGGTCACACGATAAATGGAGAAAATCACCCTGAAAGAATATCAGGGGGAAAATGGGCTTAGTTCCTCCCCTGCACTCTGGTCCCTTTACACCAAGTAAAAGAGCTAGAGTGGAGTAAAGGGGCCCTAAAAGCCCTGTATATCCATAGGGGAGGATACTCTGGTGAAGGCACAATGGAAGAGTCATAAGGCTTCCTCCAGAGGACCCCCTAACAACTCATAATGTAGGGGGGTAGGAATGGGGGCAGGAGGGGTGTGTTGGATGTTCCACACAGAGCTGTGGAAATTCTGGGCAGTGGTGTCAGGGCTGGCTCCAGCTTTTTTGCTGCCCCAAGCAGCGAAGCGAAAAAAAAGAAAAAGAAAAAGCCCCGATCAGTGGCACTTCGGCGGCAGCTCAGCCGCACTGCTTCATTCTTCAGCAGCAATTCAGCGGCGGGTCCTTCGCTCCGAGAGGGACCAAGGGACCCGCCGCCGAATTGCTGCCGAAGACCTGGACGTGCCGCCCCTTTCCATTGGCCGCCCCAAGCACCTGCTTCCTTCACTGGTGCCTGGAGCCAGCCCTGAGTAGTGTGGCCCATAGGGCAGCCTGGCAATAGTGCTGCAACTCTGTCCCCAGGGCTGCGTGTTCTGTGCTGAGCCTCCTAGAGGCAAAGTGCAGAATAGCATCCTGTGTTTATGCATGTGGACTACAGCATAGATATTACTCTAAAAGCCTACATTTTTAATGGTTACACAGAGCTTTTCTTCAGCACTCACCCAAAGAAGAGCTCTGTTTAAGCTTGAAAGCTTGTCTCTCTCCCCAATGGAAGTTGGTCCAATAAAAGACATTACTTCACCCACCTTATCTCTCTAGTATCCTGGGACCGACATGGCTACAACACCACTGCAAACATTTTTAATAGCATCAGAAAGAGTTTGTGAAAGTCTGTATAGGAAGAGCACACTGATAAACTTACTGTCTAATAGCTTTTGTTTAAGAGCTATTCAGTAGTATTTCAAATACTGTTTAATATTGTATTAAATGTAAATATTTGTTTGCTAAGCAAATTGTGTAATTCTGTCTCTCCGAGGGTGAGTGGAAGTTGTTACTAACATTTAAATTCAGGGTTTTGAAAACAACAGCCCTGGGCTTTGTCTCTGTAATGCTTTCGGAAAAGTACTGAAAGATCAAAACACTGTCCTGGGCTTTAGCAATGAGTCCAGCTGAAATGCAGGAAAAGGGAGAGTAATAATAACTGTATATAATTTAACCCATCTCACCCAACATGATTTTTGCATGAATCCATAATAAAAATACCAACAGGATTTTGGATCTGATCCACTGTATTAGACTAGCTGCTTTGGAACCATTATATTGATCTTTGTGATGCTTTTTTGTCTGGTCATGTGTTAAGTTACCATTAATTAAAGCACCAGACATAATTCTAGCTTTCTTCTTTGTTAGGTACCCAGAATCTTAAATATTACAGACACATACTCTCAGTTCAGCAGCCAAACAAACTCTTGAGTCTTTCTCTGGCACAACTCCCTGTGCATTCCACTAAATGCACTTTTACATTCTTGCATTATATATATTTATTCAGCAAAAGAAGGATCCCCTCTACAGATGGACTATTACAACTTTGATACTTGTGAAATCAGTCCTGCAAACAAATTCCACCAGGTATATTGCTTACTACCACTGACATCAATAGGAATAGCCATGATAATGCTTGCAGTATTGGGCTCTTGATGGAGTCCATTGAAGCCATCCCATGATATTATATTATCTGGTCTGGAGGTAATATTATGATATACATTTCCATGTCAGATTCCTTAACGATAGGAAGGTGTTCCAGGATGAAGGTCTGCTGGGAAGAGATGGGATCCACCTGATCAAGTACGTAAAGAGCGTCTTTGTGCACTGACTTGCCAATCTGGTCAGGAGGGCTTTACACTAATTTCAAAGTGGGCAGGTGACAAAAGCCCACCAGTAAGCATAAAAAGGTGACCTTAAAAGAGAGCTAGATGTGGGGGAAGAGTGGGGATGGAAAATTACCATAAGGGCAGAGAAGCAACAAGAATGAAATCTTATAATCTACATATTAGAAGTCTATATACAAATGCAAGGTGCATGGGGAATAAACAGGAAGAACTGGAAGTATTAGTACATAAGCTAAATTATGACTTGGCATCATGGAGACTAGGTGGGATAAATCTCATGATTGAAATATTGGTATAGTGGGGTATAGTTTTTTCAGGAAGGACAGGCAGGGAAAAAGGGAGAAGGTGTTGCATTATACATCAAGAATAGATACATTTGTTCTGAGGGCCAGAATGAGGCATGACGCAAAGAAGATGAAAGTCTCTGAATAAAGATAAAAGGGAGAAAATAGCGGTGACATCATGGGACAGCTCTACTATAGACCAACAAATCAGGAAGAAGATGTGGATGAAGCATTACTAGAACAAATAACAGAAATATTGAAAACACAAGACCTAGTAGTAATGGAGGACTTTAGGTATAAAGATATCTGTTAAGTTATTGGAATGTACTGGGGACAGCCAGTTGTTTCAGGAAGTGGAGGAGGTAACCAAGAGGCTGGCCATTTGAGACTTGATTCTGACCAAGAGGGTGGAATTGGTTACAGATCTAAAGATGGAACACAATTTAGGTGAAAGGGATCATGAAATGATAGATTTAATGATTCTAAGGAAAGGAAGGGGTGAGAGCAGCAGAACAAGAACAATGGACTTCAAAAAAAACCCAGACTTTAACAATCTGAGAGAACTGATAGGTAAGGTCCCATGGGAAGAAAATCTAAGGAATAAAGGAGCTCAGGAGAGCTGGCAGTTTCTCAAGGAGACATTATTAAAGGCACAACTGCAAACTATCCCAGTGAGAAGGAAAGATGGGAAAAATAGTAAGAGGACAACATAGCTCCATCCTGAGCTCTTTAATTATCTGAAAATCAAAAAGGAATCCAGAAAAAGTGGATGAATTGCTCAGGAGAAGTACAAAAGAACAGCACAACTATGTAGGGACAAAATCAGAAAGGCTAAGGCTCAAAATGAGTTACGCCTAGCAAGGGACATAAAGGCAATAAGAAGAGGTTCTGTAAATATATTAGGAGCATGAGAAAGGCAAAGGAAAGTATAGGACCTCTGCTTAGTGGGGAAGGAGAGCTAATACCTGTTAACTTCAAGAAGCCTGGGGTGTTTAATGCCTTTTTTGTTTCAGGCTTCACAAAAAGAGTTAGTGGTGATCAGATACTTAACAAAATTAATATTAACAACAAGGGGAAAGGAATGCAAGTCAAAATAGGGAAAGAAAAGGTTAAATAATATTTAGGTAAGTTAGATGTATTAAAGTCAGCAGGGCCTGATGAAATTCATCCTCAGATACTCAAAGAATTAGCTGATGCAATCTCAGAACCATTAGGAATTATCTTCCATAACTCGTTGAGGATGGGTGAGGTCCTAGAGGACAGGAGAAGATAGTATCTATCTTTAAAAGGGGAAACAAAGAGCAGCAGTGCAAGTAGGGCGGTATGGTATGGTACGCCGTATCAGCAAGATATTTATAGCTGGTACGGTGTACCAGAAAGAAACAGGAGGAGCAGCTTTACCACCCCCAGCCCTTCCATGAAGGGTTTCCTCCGTCTGTACAGCAGCCCCACCAGAAGACAGAGCTGGGGGCAGGACTGGGGGTGGTACAGCTGCCCAGTGGCCCCACATACTGCTCCTTTCCCTGCTGCAGTTCCTGGGAGAGTCCTGCAGAAGCCAGACTCAGGAGCAGAAGGTTGGCAGCTCCTCTGGCGGCTGTTCTGCCCCAAGCTCTGCCCCCCAACCCTGTCCTCTGGCGGGTCTGCTGCTGTACAGATGGGGCTGGAGGAGACAGAGCTCCATGGAAGAGCAGGGGGCAGGGCTGGAGTTCTGCTCCTTTCCCCGCCACAGTTCCTGGGAGAGACCTGAACCGCAGGGCTCTCCCAGGAACCGCAGCAGGGAAAAGAGCAGATCATAGGGCTACCAGGTGGCTGCCATGCCCGCAGCTCCTCCGTCGCAGCTGTACCACCCTCAGCCCTGCCCCCAGCCCTGTCCTCCAGCGGGGCTGCTGTACAGATGGAGGAGATTCTAAGTGGAAGGGCTGGGGCAGTAGAGCCACACCGGAGGAGCTGCAGGCGTGGGGCCCATTTTTGGCTCCTTTCACTGCTGCGGTTCTGAAGTCTCCAGTGCAGTGGGAGGAGGACAGAGCCCCCCCCCCCCCGTAAGGGGGGTGGATCATGGGGAGGAGACAGAGAGAGCATAGGGGCCCTGGGTTGGGGATGGGGTGGGGAGGAGTCACATGGAGGGTCACGTGAGGAGGTCACATGCCCCCCGCATTTCCCCCTACTGGTAAGAAATGGATTCCACTTGCATCACTGACAAAGAGGACCTGGGGAGTTATAGACCAGTCAGCCTGACTTGATACATGGAAAGATACTCAAACTATTAAACAATGAATTTGTAAACACCTAGATGGTAATAGGTTATAAGAAATAGTCAGCATGGATATATCAAGAACAAATTATGCCAAATCAATCTATTTCCTTCTTTGACAAGGTTACTGGCATAGTGGATAGGGGGAAACAGTAAACATGATATATCTTGATTTTAGTAAGGCTTTTGACACATACCACATGATATTATCATAAGCAAATGAAGAAAATGTGGTCTAGATGAAATTATTGTAATGTAATGACCAGGATGAGTGTAGTCAGACCTAGGAGCGCCGCCAGCTTTTCTGCCGTCCTAGGCGGCGGAAGGTCCTGCCCCAAAATGCCGCCCCCCACAGAGCCGGCAGAAGGTCCTGCTGCCGAAATATCGCCGTGGTCGCCGCCTCCCAAATTGTAGTGCCCTAGACGATCGCTTAGGTCGCCTAATGGGTTGCGCTGGCCCTGGTCAGACCTAGTGGCCAGAGCAGGGATTGTGAGTCAGGCCAAGTCAGGTACCAGGAGGTTAGAGTCCAAAATAGGCCGGAGGGCAGACTGAAGTTCAGGCAGCCAGGGTCAGATTATCAGGAGATCATGGTCAGACACCAGGTTGCAGACAGCAATCAAAGAATAAAGCCCAGGACAAACCAGGGTTGAAGCAAGATTCTAGTGTCATCACAGGCAGGGTCCAGAGTGAAGACAGGTAGACATACTGCATTGTTGCTCAGGCAGCTTCCCATCCTCACTTCCTTGTTTAAGTACTGGTACCAGCTTATCAATGGGCTATGAGGGGATGTCACTTAGGTCCTGCTGGGCAGTTCTTCCTGCCAACCCCAGCCTCCCATGGACCTCCCATAGGAGCCCAACCTAAGCCTCCAGTGATGATGCAGCAGCTGCATAGAACCCTCATAGTCCCAGATTCTAGCCCTGTAGGTGCTTACATATAAGGTGGATGCACAACTGATTGGAAGATTGTACTGAATGAGTAGTTATCAATAGCTCACTGTCAGACTGTGAGGGTGTATCCAGGGAGGTCCTGCAGGGGTCCCTCCTGTGTCTGGTACTATTCGATATTAATGACTTGGATAATGGAGTGCTTATAAAACTTGCCAATGACACCAACCTAGGAGGGGTTGTAAGTGCTTTGGAGGACAGGATTAGAATTCAAAATAACTTTTACAGATTAGACAATTGGTCTGAAATCAACAAAATGAAACTCAAATAAGAGAAGTGCAAAGTGCTACATGTAAGAAGGAAAAATTAAATGTGCAACTGCAAAGAGGGGGTAGGTGGTAGTACTGCCGAAAAAGATCTGGGGGTTATAGTGGATCACAAATTGAATATGAATCAACAATGTGAAGCAGTTGCAAAAAAGACTAATTATCATTCTGGGGTGTATTCACAGGAGTTGAAGGTCCGATACGGGAGGTAATTGTCCTGCTCTATTTGGCACTGATGTAGCTTCAGCTGGAGTACTCTGTCCAATTCTGGGTGCCACATTTTAGGAAAGATGTGGAAAAATTGAAGAGAGTCCAGAGGAGACCAACAAAATGATAAAATGTTTAGAAAACCTGAACTCAGAGGAAAGGTTAAAAAATGGGCCCTGTTTAGGCTTGAGAAAAGAAGACTGGGGGACCTGATAAGACTTCAAATATGTTCAGGGCTGTTCTAAAGAAGTTGGTGATTAATTGTTCTCCATGTCCACCGAAAGTAGGACAAGATGTAATGCACTTAACCTGCAGCAAGAGAGAGTTAGGTTAGATATTAGGAAAATTTTTTTACCTGTAAGACTAGTTAAATTCTGGAGCAGGTTTTCAAGAGAGGTTGTGGAATCCACGTCTTTGGAAATTTTCAAGAAAAAGATTAAACAAACACCTGTCAAGGATGTTTATTTGGTCCTGCCTCAGTGCAGGGGGCTGGACCTGATGACCTCTTGAGGTCCCTTCGAGCCACGCATGTCTATGATTCTATGCTTTAAAGTGTCTCTGTGTAAACTCAAAAGCTTGTCTCTGTCACCAACAGATGTTAGTCCAATAAAAGATATTACTTCACCCACCTCTCTCACTAGCCAATCATAGCAGCTGAGTTGAAAGTATTAATATTTCCAACATTTTCAATTTTGTGTTCTTAATATCTACCATCTTATCCGCACTAATATTTAAGCCCGCTATACTCTAGAGAATACTATTTCTGACTTAATATATGCACATTTGGTGTCCGTAAGAAACATTTATGCACAAGCTGTCATATAGTTAGAAGTTGGCAAAGTATTGGCTCATATCAAATTTTTATGGCAGATTATAAACTCAGTAAACAATGAAAATGATCCTATAAAAAGACTGTGTACAGACCCAAAGGCTCTGATGGCTTCTAAGTTCACTGGCACTGATTTCAATTATCTCCTTTATAAGTGCACATGTGCTGTTTATGTTCAGATCGAATGTTTGCAGGCAAGCCCCTTTGAGCAATTGCAATTGCGGGCTTGCACTGGGGACTGTGCCTGGACAATCTGCTGCATATTGCAAGAAAATTGGGATTCACTGAACAGGTTAATAATGAAGAATAAGCCTTAAAATATTTTTGAAATCACAAGTTGAGGATTTCCAGCTTTCTCCCCCCAGAAATTACAGTGTTAAATCTTATGTGTGAGTAGCTTGCAGCGAGTGATCTTGTAGCTCAGGGCTTTGTGCACAAACAAATCTGTCACTGAGCATTTTACAGTTGAACCTCAGAGTTACGAACACTAGAGTTACGAACTGACCAGTCAACCACACACCTCATTTGGAACCGGAAGTATGCAATCAGGCAGCAACAGAGAGAGAGAGAGAGAGACAAACACACACTCACTCACTCATTCACAAAGGAGGGGAGGGATAGCTCAGTGATTTGCTACATTGGCCTGCTAAACCCAGGGTTGTTTGTTCAATTTTTCAGGGGGCCATTTAAGGATCTGGGGCAAAAATCTGTTTTGGGGGTGAACTAGATGACCTCCTAAGGTCCTTCCAACCCTGATATTCTATGAAAGCAAATACAGTAGAGTATTGTGTTAAGTGTAAACTACTAAAAACATAAAGGGAAAGCAGCATTTTTCTTCTGCATAGTAAAGTTTCAAAGCTGTATTAACTCAATGTTCAGTTGTAAACTTTTGAAAGAACAACCATAATGTTTTATTCAGAGTTACAAGCATTTCAGAGTTATGAGCAATCTCCATTCTCAAGGTGTTCATAACTCGGAGGTTATATAGAAGAACTGCCCAAAATGACATATTCTTGTCATTTTCTTCAAATTCATCAGGTACTGGGAAAGAGTTTCCCCTTGCATCTGGTTTCTCAGGCATAACTTGTAATATTCTGCAATAAAAGTAGGTTTTTTTGGCAAAATGAGAGCTTTTAAAAGCAAAATGAGAGCTTTTATGTCTTTAAACAAAATTTGGCTTCTGCGGTATCATTAAGTCAGTCAATATTCATGTGTGTGTTTTTCTTCCCACAATGGGCAAAAATACAGCATTACATTATGTACCTTTTTTCCCCTTTGGCATTATTGTTAGCTATAAAGAACTTTTCCAAATGGTTAAGATAAGCATCAAAGCTCTTAATATTTTCATCAAAAGAAATGAAAATTTGAAGTTTTTTTTTTCTAGAAATGTACTGTTCTCTTGGGATCAGATCCAAAAATAATTTGTCTGGGAGCAAACTGGAAAACCTTTAGCTAATCTTAACAAGATCCTATCATTCTTGCCAAATATTCCCTGTAATACATTCAAAATTTATAAAATATCCCTGGATTTCTTTAACTAATGCTGTACTGTTATTGAATCAGAGAATAAAAATTCCTAGGCATGCTAAGGATGACTATAACAATACAACCAGCTTCCAGGCACTTCTCTCCCCCATTGCTTTCAAATGCTCTCCTATAGATCTCAGTCATCAACCTAATTAATTAAACAAAGCTACTGGCTAGAGCAACCATTGCAATAATGTATCACCATTTGCATTTCCCATGCATTTCTAGCCAATAGGAACATGAGAAGTCACATATACCTCAATCAGCCCACTTCCCACTAACTGTTAGGTGCCAGGAGCCCTCAATTCCTGTTGATTTAAATTAAGTGGAGGGCACGCAGCACCTCATCAGAGCACACAGGGATAGCTCAGTGGTTTGAGCATTGGCCTGCTAAGCCCAGTGTTGTGAGTTCAATCCTTGAGGGGGCCATTTAGGGATCGGGGGCAAAAATCTGTCTGGGGATTGGCCCTGCTTTGAGCAGGGGGTTGGACTAGATGACCTCCTAAGGTCCCTGATAGTCTATGAATCTGAATCCTTTGGGTCAGTGGATACTGATCCTTGCCATGTAACCTCCAGAAACCCTGACCAACGTTATGTGAGTGGGGCCAGTGAATACAGACAGACTCTTTCAAAGACTCCTGGATGTCATGTCTTGATTACCTGGTGTTAGAAACTAGGTCTTTTGGCAAAAATGGAACAAATGAAAGTGTCTGTATCCTTCAGTATGGAAGGGAAACTGAGAGAACTGGAGCAGGTGATTTTGGTGCTGCCAGTTGTTCCTGGAAGCAAGTGGTATCGAAAAAAAAGTTGGAAATAATGGGGATCTACAATAAATTCCAATGTGAAAATAAAGGAGAATGCAAACTGCTAGACAAAGTCATTTAAAACTTTCAAGAATACTATGATCAATGCAAAAATGTCACTTGGGAAAGTCATGGTATAAGAACCTATATCAGCAGTAGGCAACCCATGGCACAGGTACCGAAGGTGGCACACGGGCTGATTTTCAGTGGACTCACACTGCCTGGGTCCTGGCCACCAGTCCGGGGGGCTCTGCATTTTAATTTAATTTTAAATTAAGCTTCTTAAACATTTTGAAACCTTATTAACTTTACATACAACAATAGTTTAGTTATATATTATAGACTTCTAGAAAGAGACCTTCTAAAAACATTAAAATGTATTACTGGCACGCAAAACCTTAAATTAGAGTGAATAAATGAAGTCTCGGCACACCACTTCTGAAAGGTTGCCGACCCCTGACCTATATAAAATAGAATAGACATTTTCTTTACAAGAAGTCAGGTGAGACAATTGAGCACTATATTACAGATCTGTGTAATAAAGTAAACATGTGGATTTGAACAGTTAACAGATGGACAAACTGAGTAATATTGGACAGTCATTTTCTTTATAATGACATGCACCAGCCCAAGAAAACACAGGCAGCACAAGGAAAGCAGATTGGCTCTTCATAGTCAATTCTGCTTTGGTCTTAAAAAACAATAGGTAAATAAATTGGTTCAGACCCAAAGAGGGAGTCATGCTGCATCTCTGTTATCAGACCCAAAGAGGGAGTCATGCTGCATCTGGTATAGCAGCTAACTTCAGTCTCTAGAAATTGTCCCGGATCACAGAAAGTAATGCTGAATCAAAAAGATCTTTTCAGGGCGATAACTGGAGAAGTATAAGCTGTCATAGCCTTCACTGTCTCATAGTTTTACTCAGTTTACTGCAGAATTCAAATATCATGTGGACTGTATGATTGGTTTTCCTTACGCTGCCAGCAACATCAAAGAGAATCTGTTTTTTGCAAATGTGCAGAGATTCCACTTTGTAATGAACAAGAAGCCATTTCAAGATGCATGTTGTAGTGCACAGAAGGTCATCTCTCATGTCCCATCCAGTTTTCCTGGTTCTCCTTACGACAAAAAAGTGAACATAATGTTGGGAATCATTAAGAAAGGGATAGATAATAAGACAGAAAAATCATATTGCCTCTATATAAATCTGTGGTATGCCCACATCTTGAATACTGCATGCAGATGTGTGGTCACCCCATCTCAAAAAAGATATATTGGAATTGGAAAAGGTTCAGAAAAGGGCAACAAAAATGTTTAGGGGTATGGAACAGCTTTGGTATGAGGCGAGATTAATAAGATTGTAACTTTTCAGCTTGGAAAAGAGACGACTAAAGGTGGATATGATAGAGGTCTATAAAACTTACACTTAATTTCACTATAAACATATCCAAGTGCTGTGTGTTAAGCTGATCAGTGATCTGGGGAGGAAGTGGCAGGCTGGGGGGCACTGGTTCTTTGGAAACAGCAGAGCTGTGACTACTGTTAGTGTGCAGTGGGCTGGACACTCCAGGGACATGCTCGGGGATTGGAGTGTGCATATTGCTAGCCTCTAGAGAGACAGCGGGGCCTGCATAGACTTAGAGGGGAGTGCTTGTGTTGCCCAGGGCCAGTGGAGTTGGGAAGGCCCATACAAGGTTCCCTCATTCTAAGAGCATGTGGTAGCAAAGTGCCTCACACCCTGGGTACCACTGGGAAGCATCGCAACCACAAAACTGTTGTACTAGTTTTTGTAATGAGGACCTGGTCTGAGACCATCAGTTCATTCCACATAGGCCAAACAACAGCCATTGGTTAGTACTAAGTTTTGGTCACTACTGACTAGGACTGGATTGGAACTAGTGATCTAGAGAGGAGAGGATCTGTATCCTATTATCAACACCTGAAGCCCCACTTCAAGTGAATTTAGAAACCAGAACAGTGTAGAAACTGTTCAAAAACATTAGTGAAGGACTATCCTCCAGAGCAGTGGTTCCCAAACTTGTTCCGCCACTTGTGCAGGGAAAGCCCCTGGCAGGCCGGGCTGGTTTGTTTACCTGCCATGTCCACAGGTTTGGCTGATCGCGGCTCCCAGTGGCTCCCAGTGGCCGCGGTTTGCTGCTCCAGGCCAATCAGCTCAGATATGCTCAGATATAAGAAGCTTATTTTAATTTATCCAAATCAGCTGACTATAGATACCATGATGAAAATATCATGAGAATTAGCTTTGTGTTGAGATTTTGGGAATTTCCTGTTTGCGGTCAAGCTGGAAGTACCACAAGTCAATCCTACGGCAGATCCTCATTGGGTGTAAGTTGTCATAGTTGCATTATCAATGGATCTACGACAATTTACACCCTTGCCCCCGCTATCCCCATCTCAGATATTTTGGTGCATCCACTTCTTGTCGCAGCCAACATGAAGATCTGTTAGAGGCCCGTGGAAATGAGTATAACAGGTTAACCAAAATTTGACATAGCTCCAGAGGGCACATTGTAGTCCTCTTTTTATCCATATCTGTTGGCCCAGGATGAATTCTTTAAAGCATTCTTAAAATTTTCTCTATATGTCAAACACAAAGTATTTTATTAGGTTATTTATCATTTGATTTATTGTTATGATTTGTATTATAGTAGTGCCCTGAGGCCCCAACCAAGCCTGGGGATCCATTCTGCTAGGGTACTATATAACACATAGAAAGAGACAATCCCTGACCCAGAAATCTTATAGGCTACAAGACAGACAAAGGGTGGGGGGAAAGGAAACAACTGTAAACTGAGGCACAGAACATCACCAGGAATCTGTGGCAGAGCCAGGAACTAATCCCAGATCTTCTGAATCCCAGTCTGGTGTCTTATCTACAAGACCTTTCTTACTACTGTAGGCCACCTGCCCTGGCACATGACGATATAGCATGGATAGGTTTTTTGGGATGACCTTTGCCAGTCTTGAGTATTGCATGTGGCCTAGACAATGTGTTGCGCATAGCAGTGTCCTGTTCTGTAATATCTGTGCTAAAAGGAAAATGATTGTCTGTATCCTTTCTCCATATATTAAAAAAAAAAATCAATTAAAACAGGCTGTATTTCAATCAAGGGGTTGCTGCTGTTCACCAAACAGCTTAAGCTGTCTTCTCATAGTTTATGATGTCAGCAGGACCCCTTGATTGAAATACAGCCTTGAAATCCACCTCTCTCTTTCAGACTGCAGTATATATTATTCTTGTAGTTTTTAAAGACAGCTGTGTGAATTAATGAACTGATGTGAGAATCGGCGTTGGCCAAGAGCCCCATTTAAAAGTCATGTAGATGACCTCATAAAAACAGCAAAGAATGCTTACAGCTTGCTTGTAAAACAAACCTATTCCTTAATAACTCAAAATGCCCACATAATTCAGTACACATTTTAACCCAAAATGATTGCTTCATAAGAGAGGACAAAAATTTCCCATGACAAAGACATTTAACCGGCACAGGCAACTATAAACTTTAATTGATATTTCACAGTATGTACAAGTTTGCTCTCCAGGGAGTGTAGAATATCATTTTTGCACCTGCACTCTAACTGCAGTCTTATAGTATTTCAGCCATTAAACATTTTTCATTAAAGCACTTCATATAGAATTAGTATAATCTGATTTTAACAAAAGTATTCTATATATAGGATTTTCGCACCATATTAATGCAGAGCTGTTAGAAGTGGAGAAGGAGCATGGTGCTATCTTATCCCAGGATTCTAGCCTCTGGCAATAATAAGGGGTGGTCTGTGTCCAGAATTTGTAAAACATATTTATGGTAATGTTCTCTTCTGTATCCCTAAAAAAGGTATTGCTAATAAATTAAGTTTCCTACACATAAATTGCTTTTTGAGATAGATTTCCCCAAATAAGTTGGGGGGAAAGCACAAAGGTATCACATTATTTACAACTTCCATCCTGAGCAGTCATAAAACCTAGCAGTAGAATGGGTGTTTTTGTGCTGGGCAGTGGAAGAAATATTTTTGGCTGGCTAAAATGTAGCAAATCTGCAGAAATATTTATCTTATGGCTTGTCTTTTGTAACTTCTATCTTGCTGGCAAATCTCAGGTGAACTGCAATTAGATGTGGGTAGTAGCAAACATCACCGGGCTTCTTGCCTTGCAGTTGAGAGAGAAAGATTATGCAGTAATTAAAAATGGTCTGTAAACTCTACTAAGGCAGCATCTCCTTAGTGACATTCACCAAAAACTGCCCTCCTTGAAAATATTTTCCTGGGTTCTTTTAAGATTTGGTATTTCCCTCAATGTCACTTTCAGCCCATCAACCCAATAGCACCTTTTTCCCTTTAAAAGAGCAAAGGGCATATAAGACTTTCCCTGCACCATACAGGCCTGCAACTACAAGGGTGTATGTAGGCCTGATTCTTTTTCCATTAAAACAACCCATCCTGTGCTATACAAGCTCCTACAGAAGGTGTCTGGACGTATGATTGTTTGGCTTTGTGATGACCAACTTTGGACCACACATGAGCATGGTTTATGCAGGGTTGGCTGATTGTTAAACAAATATAAAAGGACAATATCTAATTCAGTGCAGCTAGTCATACAATACAAAGGCAAAGCAAAAACAGTGCAAAAAAATTCAGTGACTGGGATTACACTAGCACACCTCTTAAAATCTAACCGGACATTTCCAGAAGTACCACATCATGAGTCACATTTTTGGACACACTCCTTTGCTACTGAAAGATTATCAGTACGGTACAACATGCACTGAAAATAGCAAAGTAATTTAGGTGCTCCTGTTTCACAGACCTGCAGAAGTATGTTTTTAACTTATCAAGACAGGAAAATGGATAATTTTGCTGAGTGAATGCTGAATTTGCTCATATCATTCACTGCTTCATCAATTACAGTTGGAGCTTCCTTTTCCTTGTGAGCTACGGGCTTCCCATAGTGCAGGGGTGGCCAACCTGAGCCTGAGAAGGAGCCAGAATTTACCAGTGTACATTGCCAAAGAGCCACAGTAATACGTCAGCAGCCCCCCATCAACTTCCTCCCCCCGCCCCCTGTTCCCAGTGCTTCCTACCCACTGGCAGCCCTGCCAGTCAGCACCTCCCCCTCCCTCCCTGCACCTCCCGATCAGCTGTTTTGTGGTGTGCAGGAGGCTGGGGGAGAGGAGAGAGGAGCAAGGGCATGGCAGGCTCAGGGGATGGGGCGGGAAGGGGTGGAGTGGGGGCAGGGCCTGTGGCAGAGCCAGGGGTTGAGCAGTGAGCACTCCCCAGCACATTGGAAAATTGGCACCTGTAGCTCCAGCCCCGGAGTTGGTGCCTATACAAGGAGCCGCATATTAACTTCTGAAGAGCCGCATGTGGCTCCAGAGCCGCAGGTTGGCCACCCCTGATATAGTGCATTAAACAGTGCACAAATAGTGCAAGGGGCTGCTTCCTGCGAAAAATTGGTTATGCTCCATTGTTCAAAACTTTTCTTCCAAGCCCAGCCTGCTTTAAGGTTAAAGTAAGAAGGGATTCATTCATTAGACTACTGGGCAGTCAAAAAGCTACAAGAATCTCCTCCTTCCTTGTGGACATGAGATGTGGCATTTTAAATAAAAAGTGGACCCTAGCAAAAGTTTGAGGGACAAATGGTGATGCATGTCCCTCCCATCCCCTTTTCTTTCCACATTGCAGTTGCACCTATGTTTGCCCAGCAAGTAGTACCTGTCCTCCAAGCTCATTGTTTACAACAGGCCGTGTATTGCCGGAGCTCGTGTGATCATTGTAGTTTGATACCCAATCTGACAAGCCAGAAAACCTCTTCACACTAAAATTAGTTCCATGACCTTGTTGCAAATTAAAAAGTTAGACCCTGATCCTATGAGTTACTCCATATGGGTAGATCCCTGCATTGAAGTCAATGGGCTCTGAAGGGCCCACCTTGCACAGACAGACTTGCAGGATGGGGGTAATATAATTTGTATTATATTTTTGTATGATGCTCTAGCCTAGCACACTTGTTGCACTACCCAAGTAATCATCTTCATAAGATGTAAATATAATAAAGTCCAGAACCCGAGAAGGTGGAAAGTCTTTGCCTCACATCTCTCCCCACTCAGGATCCAATACAGTGTGTTCGAAAGAAAACTTTGGTAAACTAGCAATTGCGATTACTTTCTGGTACGATGCACAGTGCAATGGTTTTGGGATGTCCTCTCTACGTTCCTGACCAGAACAACCTAACAAGAGACTTCCCCCAGAAAATCCATCCCACGTTTTACACTGTGCCAAGGGGTTGCTGGGATAGGAGGATCTTGGAAATTTTGTGAGTGTTGTGTGAATATTTGTACATTGCAGATCAGAAAAAGCTCATAGGTACAGCTGAATCTCGTTGCTAAGATTTAAGGAGTTCCCAGTATCAGGGAGAACCACACACGATCCCTTTGTGGATGCTACTGATTGTGAAAGGAGAATGACATTGGTGGCTGATATTCCACGACAGAACTTTGGAACAATATAAAATACAGATATTGTCTTTACTTTGTGCCCAAGACATGTGGATTATTTACTATCAGTGCAACCTGTGATTTGGTAATACATTTCAGTGAGGAATTTGGTTTTAATTTCTTTTCCAATCCATCACTGCAGATGAAAACTTGTCTCCCTGAATGTCGGACACACACTGAAATGGCTACTGTGCAAACTGCAGATCCTATGAGAGAGAGAATGGCCTTTGAGGCTTGCTGAGATTTTTAAAGCTCTTTGTCCCCTCCACTATCTATTTACTCCAGCAACAGTTTGCATAGGTAATTCAGAATTACCCAGCCCATTGGGGTAATACTTTGTGGTTAAACACAGAGGAGAAGCAGCGTGACCCAGTAAATAGAGCACTGACTTGGGGTTCAAGCACTGGAATGGGAGCCAGGAGACCTGGGTTTTATTTATAGCTCTGTTACTAACCTGCTGTTTGCCCTTGGCCTGTCACTCTACTGCTCTGTATCTGTGCTTCCTCTCCTACCCTTTATCTGTTTGGTCTATTTAGGTCTTTGGGGCAGGGACAATCTCTCACTACGTTTTTGTACAGTGCCTAGTACAATGGGGCCTTGATCTCTGTTGAAACCTCTAGACACTATTGTAATATAAATGCTATTACTACTTAGGGTGACTAGATGTCCTGATTTTATAGGGATAGTCCCGATTTTGGGGGTCTTTTTCTTATATAGGTTCCTATTACCCCCCAATCCATGTCCCAGTTTTTCACATTTGCTGGCTGGTCACCCTATTACTACTACTAAGCAGGGATTGCATATATAGAGGGTGCTGGGGTGAAATTCTAGTTCATGGAAGCCAAGGGCAAAATTTTCACTGACTTCAGTGGGGTCAGGATTTCATTCCTGAATTTTTAGAAAGATGGTTCAAAGGGAACATATTTTTAATACAAGTTATATTCTAGGTTACTGTCAAAACCAGATGTTACTGTATTGCTGACATTGCTGTTATAGACAACTACATTATTATCCATATCCTTTATGAAGACACAAAAAACCAGACTTTCAGCTTACTGTGTGTGAGTCATACACTCTGTTTGATATATCCCATATTTGTATGGTGATGATAACATATACTTGCTAGATTTGACTATAAATGTAATTTAAGAAGGAAAACAAACAGCAAACAGAAACTAGACTAAGTAATGATTCTGTTAATCAAATCTGACTAGCTTTAAATATTAGACGTCAAGGTTTTTCTAAATCATGTTAGTTTCCATTTAACAAACTAATTTTAATTGCACTATTCTGCTTGGAACTGAATTGATTCTTTACTTATTCCCATATTTCAAATGTTAATTTTTCTTGATGATGTGTGAAATGAGTTTATCTATGGAGTAATCAATCAGTTCTGTCTGTTTGGGCAGTTCACATCTGGGATGGTAGCCTCTTTTATAAATAAGACACAGTAAATTCCATAATCTGTGAAATAATTTTAGCCCAAATGAGCCTTTTGTGTCCTTCTTTCATGGAGATTGTTTAAAACAAGGCACATATGTTTCAATAGTAACTGTACCCTTACTGAGAAAGGGAAGTTTTGCATAGTGTCTTAAATCAATCATTCTTGCATATTTGAAAAGGGCTGGGTACAGTGGCTTCAGTAGATAATATATTATAGTGCTTGCCTTTCTCAGGACTGGGAACTTACATTTTCCCTTTTACCTGAATGGTCATTTTTTGCCTTTGCCACCACCTACTGCAACAGTCTGTGCAGAAATGTAGCTGCAGTCCAGTCTATTGAAAAATAGGCAGTTGTTTAAGGACAACATTTATAATCCAACCCATCAATAGCTGCATAATTGTCATTGTCATGTTATGAAAACAATTAAAAATATTTCATTGCAAATAGGTACTTTCATAGCTCTCATTGAGCTTGGGATGGAAGATCTAAGTTGTATATTTAGGGCCACAAAAATTACATTTTTCATACAGTGTTTGAATTTGGCCCACAGTAATGTGACAATATAGAGAATTCTAAATGTGCTTGTTTTACAAGCGTCTAGTTTTGTTAACCTCTTTTTTTTAACACAGCTGTTTTTGTACAGCTGGTGTAAAGTGATGTAGTTCCATTGACTTCAATGGAGATATATTGATCTGGCCCCAATTTTTTTCTAATGTTACTTCAAACTATATTTGCAAAGGAAAGTAAAATATCCTTCTTAAAAAATGGGGCTGCTTCTTGTTGCCTAATTTTTGTTCAAAAGTCCTTCTGCTAACCATTGTGTTGCTCTTGTTTTAGAGATGCTGTGGCAGCCATGTTATATACAACTTTAAAGTTTGTTGTAGCTTTAACAGACCTTGTGGCCAGATTCTGATCTCATTTGCCTCTGGAGTTTCCCAACTGTATAGTGGATAGCTTCGTTTTTGTCTCCATAAATGTAACACTTCTCCCCCCTCAAAACAAATACTTCAGCATGATCTCTTTTTCCAAAAGGTATGGAATCGATGATCAAAAAGCCTGAAGTTCCCCCCAAATCCACTAGAGAACATTTTTGGAATCAGTAGCTAGGCAAACTAGGTACGTGGAACATAATACCTGTAGCATGGATGAACAAAAGGTTCAGTGCTTTGACACAATCAATCCCTCTAGTCTTTGAAACTATTTTATATGACATAAGCAGGTATTACATGTAGGCTGTGAGGAGACAGTATGGCCTTGTGAATGGAACAGCAGTCTAGGAGTCAGGAGAATTGGGATCTGTTCCTGATTCTGCTGCTGGATGTCATTAAGCAAATCACTTCCCATCTCTGTGTTTCAGTTTCCCCGTATGTAAAATGGAAATAATTATACTGACCTCCTTTGTAATGATAAATAATAGCACTGAGGAAAAGATCCATATAGGAGCTAGGATTACTATTAAGGTTGCTAGGAATCTCCTAAAACGTTCTTTTGAACCGTGATGTTTATTGCAAGGATAGTTATGACATTTTCTTCTCTAGGAAACAATGACAAGCTCTTTTGCCTGAAGGGCTAAGAAAAAATTATGATCTATCATGTTTAAAAAGTTCAGGGATCTTTGTTCTGACAATAAGAAGAGTGTACATTTATTCCAGGGAAATGAGAAGTAGGAACTGCCTGTGATGCTGGAGATCTTTCTAAGAAACATACAACATGGCTCCCAAAGTCCAGGTTCTCAAAAGTATTTAGGCCCCTAAATCCCATTGAAATCAATGGAAATTAGGCACCTAACTTCCTTTGAGGATCTGGGGCTAAAGGGTTTATCCTGTCACTCTTACTTACACTGTACCTGATCCAGCTCCCATTAAATTTAGTAGGAGTCATTCTAGTGACAATAGGAGCTGGAGTTGGCCCTTAGGTTAGTGCTTTATTATGTCTCTGTCTTGGTTTCAATGGGATTACTCATGTAGTGGTGCTCAATGTGAGTAAAGGTAGGAGAATTGGGACCCTTCTTCTTTCAGCTGGTTCAAAAGCAAATGCTCTAAAATAGCATTTTCAGTATTTTCTCCCTCAGTCTGCTGTGAATCACTTCAATCTTTTCAATAGAATTTATACACATTTATACCAGAAAGCAACTTGCCTATGATAAATCTGAGTGGATCATGGCTTTTCTTTTTAATGAACCTTCTATGCTTATTCTGCTCTTTCACGTTTGTGTTTCAGACCATTAATATATCATGTTGCTACCTACCCAAAGTATATGAGAACAGCTCTTTGTGGAGCCCATGTTTTGCGTTGTTCCAGAACCAATCTAGAGGGGGTTGCCAGAGACACTGTCAGAGTCCCCAAGATGATCTACATTTAAATCCTATTGGATCTTATCCTGCAAAGTGCTGCATGCCTTAGTACTGAAGCCAATGGGAGGTGAGGGCTGTCAACATCTATCAAGACTGGGCTTTTAATCTGTTCCAGTGCTGGGACTGCTTATAGGTTATGGTATGAATGGTTCATTTCCGACTTGCAGTTAATTGAGGACAAATCTATCTTCTGTTTTCTTAAACAGAAGGGAATCTGGGTGGTCTGCAGGTTAGCTGTGGTCGTCAAATTAGCCATCCATCAGAAGCAATATCTTAAGCAAGGAAATATTTCCTACTGACAACATTCAGGTAAATTAACTGTCCTAGGATGCTCTTGTATGCATTGTGAGTACACACTTCCCTTTATGACTATTGACGGTGTGGGTAAGGGTGAGAGATCAGACCCTAAGTAATTATTGTGTATGTTTTTAAGCACGCTCCCCAACATCAGAGGGAGTTCCTACTGCATATTATTCCTTGGAACAAATGTATATACTACCATCTTGGAACAGGGTCTCAATCTATACTCTTCGTATTACTAGCATAAAAAAACCATGTGAACCCTCTAAACTTGATAGAGAAAAATTTCTCCATGGTTTACTTTGGAAAAGCTAGAGGCACATTGAGTAAAGCCGAAAAATCACTAAACTGTATCTAAGTCAAGGTTTCTATCCATGGAAGATGAAACAGAACTAAGTGCATGAAAAAATATGCTTTCAGTGTTAAAAGGCACCTTTTTAACCTGTCAGGCAGGCAAAATAAAAAATAAAATAAAATGGAATCACCATTTTCATCAGAAATGTTCTCATCATTGTACAGTTTTCATGACAAATAACTGCATGTGCACCTGCAGAAGCACAGTAAGTTTGTAAAACTGGCTTCCCAAGCTAATGACGTAGCTTTTCATTTTTTTCCCAAAGACCAACATCTGTCAGAGATCAGTTAAGGCATCAGTGGATTACAGATCTCACTGTTCTAAGGCACAGCACTTAATTTTCCCTTGGGTAAACAAAGCCAATAATGGATAAATACTATAGGATCAAATATCTTTAAACTATCAGCAAGAGTTGTGACTGCAGACTTTAATCCACATCAGAAGTGAGAAAGACAGAAAGCTAAAAATTATGACAGCAGATCTCTAATTGTTAGCGAGTCTGCAATGATAGATTTAATGCCACTGCTGGTGTAATATCTTGGAAAGACTGTCTGAGTATGAATATTGAAACTGCAGAGTATGTCTTTAAAATATTCAAAGTCAGGTTATCCAAACAATTATTTAAGGAGTGTTTGCTTTATTTTATAATTAAATTGAAAGTATTTGGTTAGCCTCATCCAGAACTGTGAGCTAAATACTCCCTTACTCTATGTGTAACAATACACTGGGAATACATACAATAGCTTCCTGCTAAAGTTGCAGTTTAAAATCCAAGCCCAAGATAGAAATGAACTTGTGAAACTGCTGCATTTCAGCATGTGGTTGGCACTGTAACTGAGGAAGGGATTCTTCAGGGAAACAGTCTTAGTTTATCTTTAAAGTTAGGGTCTTAGAACCTCTGGGGATGAATATTCTAATTTAAGACTGAGAAGACAGCAACAGTGTTTTTACAACAGTAAATAACTTTTAAAAGACAGTACTTCCAAAGCGTAGCCAGCCAACTTTTCCTTAAAAAGGAGAGGTTGTTAAGCCAAAATGTTTGGAAATCTATTTTAAATGACTATGTGCACCCTTTAAGCAGCCATGTTGTTGTTTTTAGATTTTGAGGCAGTGGGGGGCAGGGAGAAATAGGACGACTCTGGATCTATCACACAGCTTGTTCCATGGACTTAATACTCAGCCTCTTTCAGAAAGACAGCAACAAAAGGACTTTCAGGGATGAAACTTTTCATGCTTATTCTCAGTCCAAGAGTGAGTATTTTTAAAAGCTGAAGAAAATCTGTTCATCTCTTTTTAAGCATGAAAAAATGTGGCATTTTAAAACAAATAATATTTTTTTCAGAAGTCATTTTAAGCTCCTATGACTTTAAATGGTTGTAATGTTTAAAGGACAGCCTTAGGCTATTGGTAATTCCCAATGAGCTCCAGGTGCTTTTGTCACATTTGGGAAAATAGGGGTGGGAAATAATAATGGGCTAGATTGTATCATAGCAAGAGGCAGCACATCGCTGCACCATCCCACGAGTGTTTCAAAGAAGAAATTCTTACTTCTGTTGAGTAGTACAATACTCATCAAATGGCCCAACTGAAGTCAATGGAAGGCTTTCTGGGGAAAGGTCCATATGGCAGGAGTGAGGGTAACCGAATCCGTCCCAATGAACCATGGGGAACATGGGTTGCTGAACAGCTATCCGGCATCCCCTTAAAGCAAGACATGCAGTGTAGTGCCACACCTTCTTTAATGCAATGTTTAAAGCAGTAACAAGGTGTCACATTAGGACAGCTCTTTGAAAGGTCCTTCATCTGGGGTGTTGGCAATGCACAATGGAAAGAAAGTGCAAGTTTATTGCAGACTAGTCTTCTCCTCATCTTGAAAATTTTATGACACTTTCCTAAGTGGCTTTTTGATCCTTTTTTATGACCTTTTAACCAAATCCCTGATTTACTTCAGCCCTATGACTTCCTCACACTGCCTGCTTCAAACCACAACCAGAAGCATTCTTTGATTGGACGTAGACATTTGCTAAAATAGCAGCAACTAAAACTAAAGTTCTTCTTGTAAAAGCTTTCTTTCCTACAGACCAATGCCCACCGTGCATACTGAGTGACATACACTCCTGCTGAAGAAGTCTGAGGACAAATTCCACTGAAGTACAATTTCAGCCCTATAGCAAAGGCAGAATAAGTGCTATAGTTGTCAGAAGGACATCAATTGTTCAGAGTCCTAGTCCTGGTCCTATGAATGGGGGTGAATTTCTGAGGCAGCTGATTTTCCAAACTACCCTCTTTTGCAGCAGCTTGAGGAAATCCCGGGATGGCAACAGCACAATTAGGATGCAATTTTCAAAAACACTCAACACTGGCCTAACTTCTGCTCCCGTTGGAGTCAATGACAATTTTATCATTGACTTCAATGGGAATGAACGCAAACCAGCACTGCGTGCTTTTGAAAACCCCATTCCTATATTATATTATATACCGCATATTTCTCATTTGCTCCATCCATGATGAAAAAGCTGGGTTTTTGTGGAGTTTCCTGTACTAAATAGCCTTTCCCCCAGGCCTATTTAAAGAATAAAGATGTTTTCCTTGGCTGAGAAATCTTGTTTTTACTTCTGTGTTTTCATTTACACAGGGTCAGGGTCATTTGGGGTTGGATTGTTGAGCCCGTAAGAAGTTTTTGATTAATTAGTAGAGCTTCATTTCAAGAGATTAGTAATAACTGACAAAGGAAGGATGATTTCTTTTCTTTTCTTTTAAGGAAAATTCACTGGTCTGCTAAAAATAGAGAAACATTTACCTTAATTAACTGCAAGATAAATGCTAAGCATAAACAGAGCAAAGCAAGGAGGTGTGTCATTTATTTTAGTTTATGGGTCTAAAAGATCAAAGAATTTTTAAGCTATTTAAAAAATCTCCACAGCGTTTCTTTGGTTTTATCTGATGTCTTTATTATGCCCATATTTTAGCCTCTGTGAAATATTACAGTAACAATAATTAAGATGTCAGTTCTGTCTTATAGGGACTCTGATAAGAGAGAGGTCAACAGCTGAACTCTTTGCATCCTGGAGTGGTTTTGATTAGAATCACCAGATCCAAATCCTCTAACAGATCAGATCCATATTTCAGTGCAGCTGTAATCTCTCAAGATTAGCTGTTCTTGCTAGATTTCAATCCAAGGTTTAACCAGATCTCACAATTTGGTTAGGATTTTCAAATGAATCTCAGTGATTTAGGAGCACAAGTCCCTGTGCTCCTAACTCACTTAGGGGCTTTTGAAAACCCCAACTTAAATGTTTTCATTTATCAGGGTCATAAAAATGCAGTAAAATGTAATAACCATTTTGTAAACTTGTTGGGGTTGATATTGCTAAGGCCAATAGTGTTGACTTTACCATATGAAAGTAATTAGTTGAGCCAGTGTCCCACTTACTTAATTTATCAGCATTTACAAGCACTGTATGTTAAATAGGAATCTGAATAATTGTTGATAGGAATAAAATGAAAATGGCCCAAAATAGATCAATTTTCGGCATTGAAATCTGGAGACAACCTAAAGTCAAAGTATCTGTGAATCCTTCGGAGTAATGAAACATTGCACAGGGATAATATTCTTAGAAGTATTTACATCCAGACATGGTGCTTCTGGCACTTTCACACAAACTTAGAAGATGATGATTAGAAGGAATGAGGTCTAAAACCATCTGTCCCTGAAGTTTTAGGAAACTGATCTTGTGTAGTATATGCACCTGATCCTAAATGAGAGTTACTGCTCAGTACTACACAGAAAAAAATGGACAAACACCTGACTTTTCCTCCATCTTGCCTGGAGAAAGGTGGGGATTTCTTCCTGACCTTAGGTGTTGCAGTCACTCAGTCGCAGATTCTGCCGTGCTAATTCATGTTGAGTAACACTGTACTCCATGCATTGTCTCATTGGTCTCAGCAAGACTTTTCATGGAGTAAGATACTATTCAATATGATTGAGGGTTTCTGAACCCTGGTTCCCTGTGAGAAATGTGACCTTATAGCACCAATGAATCAGTACTTCCAGTACTACACTGTTATTCCCAGATGCACTTCTGGGAATGAAACTGACACCCAGATAGATAAGATAAGGCACTAACAGCAAAACTTATTTACTGTATTGTTACCTAAAAACATCTCCTTATACCAAGGCAAGTGAGATTTCTCACTATCCGTAGTGAGAAACCTTATATGAAAGGTGTATTTGAACTAAATACCTTCATTTTCTTAAAGACCTCAGGGCTAGACCCACAAAAAGCATTGCAATGCCTAACTCCTAGTCACACTGCCATCCTATTGAATTCTCTGTTCCGAGTTTGTTTCCCGGGCTGTCCATACAGGGCCTGAGGAGAGTTAGATGCCTAAGAAAGGGATACAAAGAAGCCAAAAGGGGAGTTACCTAAGCTAGCCAATAGGAAATGGCAAGGAGAGGACTGGGTCTTAAGCCTGCCCCACAAAGTAGTTAGGTGCCTAACTCCAGGCCAGAGGGACGTGCATCCTGCCATTTGGGTTCCACAGCTGTGAATCCTCTCTTGAAATTAGGCACCTAAATCACCTCAGCCCTTTCTTGTGACTAACAAGAGATGACACCCAATGGCCCAGTGTTAGGGCACTCAGCTGAGATGTGGGAGACCTGATTACAAAGCACTTCTCTGCTTGATTTGTGCTAGGGGATACACCAGTGAATGCCCTCACCATTGAGCTATTGGCACGGGGATACACCTGTGCATGGCAGCCAGCCATATTCCCAATCTGCTCATCTCTGTCTGGCTGTGTGTGGGGCCCAATCCAGCAGGTCTGCTCTGAGCAAGTTTACCAGATCAGGCCCCACAGGTGATCTAGGAGGAAGAATGCTTGGTCTGAGAATCTTGATGGGGCAGGCATGAGCTAGAGTGCCTTGTCAGCACCAGGAGTTAGGCAGTTCTATGCATGCCCACCTGCATTGAGTTAGGCTGCTTGGGGACTTTACAAGCAGAAACTTAGGTGCCCACAGGGTTAAGTGGCAGCTGAGCGGTGGGTTTTGAGGGTCTCAGTGACACCTAAATATTGGACATAGGTAACTGAAGTGGCACCGTGAAGCTTAAGTGACAATTAGGTGCCTAAATCCCTTTGTCTATCGCTAAGACCACATTCTCTGTTGGTGTAAACTAGCACTACATCACTGAAATCAAAGAACCAATTGACACCAGCAAAGAATCAGAGTTCCACATAATAATGTAATATAACTAAAGCTACTTGAAGAAAATACTCTGAACCAAATTCCATTTTACATGGTAGACGGATCACTATTAGAAAAGTCAACAGTTGTCAGCAGATTGCACTCGAGCTGAAAACCCCTCCACCCTCACAGGAGCATGTGGAGGAACCTCTTGGAAATATTTGAGTCTCCTTTCCCCCTCCCTGCTGGTTTCCCTATGAGAGGATGCAACCTGGCTTGTCGTCTTCAGGCCAAATGTAGATGGGATGAACAGAATTATCTGCCTGATAATCAGCCTGTTTTGAATTACTATCACGTATTTTGGGTGCAGAATGAAGTTTTTATTCTACAGTAAGCACCAACAGTATGCTGAGCACCGTATAAGACAGAGGAGACAGTCACTGCCTCAGAGATCTTATAATTAAAGACAAACACAGAGAAGACATGATATGCTGAGTAACACTGAGGAGGGAATAATTTTTCAAGGGTAGCACCTTACCAATCTTTCCAGCGTGGAAAGGGTCGCGCTCTTCACTTAGTTGCCAGACCAAGATTTTATTTCTGGTTGGGGAGATTTTATTTCTTACAATTCGCAAACAATATCATAAGCATTTCATGAATGAATAAAATAGGTTCAGATCTGACAGACCTTGGCCTGGCATTTTACCATCAGAATGCAATTGTTATGAAAACTCTTGCATTACACTTCTGCACACTTCCTGCTGTGGACCAATGAGGCTTCCTAGTAACTACCAGTTTCAGTTACTTATATATGGGGGACTGAGTCACTATGGAAATACTTTGCTGTTCATATTATGGTCTGTTTCTGTTAATTCCGTTCTCATATACAATAGTGCAAGTCCAGAGAAAGGCCACTGATTTCAGTGGGGACACTCTGGATTTACTCTACTGTAGCTATCGCCATTGAATTCAGTGGCGATATGCCAGATTTACACTGGTGTAACTGAGCAATATTTGGCCCTTTATGTTTGCCTGGTATGATACATTCACTGTGTCAAGTTCAGCTCTGGTATAATTCCATGAATGTCAACCGAGTTACTTTGGCCCATATGAAATATGGCAAAAACCATCCTAATTTAGGGCCCAACTATGCCTTGACGTTGCATGCGGGTGCATGAGGATGTTCACAAGAAAACTTTCTTCCTTTCCCACTGTCCAGTGCTTCCCCATTTGCAGGGCCATATACAACTGTTACCCTGTAATGCTCATAGACTACTCCCTGTGAGCACTCCCTCTAGCCACACCAGAAGGGATAGGCAGGGAAGAAATGGAGCCATGACCTTATCACCACTCCCTTCTTGGTCAGCAGAGCAGGACATCTGTGGAGGGGACAGCATGCACAGCTGTTACACTCCCAGAAACTCTAGTGCCTCTAAGAAGCACAGTGCTTCCCAGAGCTCACTCTTCACCCCCAGTTTGGACCAGTCATCTTGGAGCAACATCTAATCCCCTCTAAGGAGCTATACTACCCTGAGGTCCCTTCAAAGGGTTTGGTGGGAAGATGTGCTGTATGGAGAGCCTCTCCTCCAGCTAATCACTTCCCACAAACTCCAAAGGCTTCCAAACACACACTGTTTCTGATTCATGGGATCTACAGCCATGGGTATCCATGCTTTTGATCACTTAGGCAACCCATTAGTCCTATTGATTGCAATGGGGTGATTAGCATTAGTTCTACAGCCAAAGATAGCAGATCTGGCCCTATGCAATGTCTTTTCATCCTTTCTCAGTACTTTCCTTCCACATTAAACTTTAATAAACTCAATATGGCAGGAGTTCAAGTCTGCTCACTTTTGGCATGCCTCTGAGTATTAATGTCCATTTCTAGCTTTCTGCACAGGAAAAGGGCTGGTTAAAAATTTGCTTTTGTGTTATTCAGTGATTTATAATAAATCTAACTAAGTCATTGTTTACTCAATAACTTTGTTTGCTCATTCTTACCATTTTCACTACGACATTTTCCCATATATTGAGTGATATTTTTTATTATGGTCACCTGAGCTATGTTTCACACATGTACAAACCTTAATGCCAAAAGGTGTTCAGAATTTTCATTCACTTGCATGTAAATACTGCAAATACATTATAAAAAGAAGGAAATGATTGGAGTTGCACATGTGTCATTTATTGGGAGGCAACAAGTAGGCAAGCCAAGAGAGGGCCACATACAGGCATGAAATCTTTTCCCTGCTGTGCTTTCCCCCTTAAATAAAATACATGCTGAGTTCCATAAATCACTTGCAGGAACTTTGTAATAACAAGTGGTGTATGTTACTGCTAAAGTTTGCTAGGCAAGTGGAGGGAAAAACAAGCAACAGCATGTTGAAATTAACAATTAAATCGAGAACTAAGCTTTTCAAAGTGTTTCTGCGTAGTCCTAGTCAGATTAACCAGTAAGGAAACTCATTACTACAAACACTGGTAAAAGAATTATTAAATGTGTGATTTAATTTAATCCCAGAAAAGTTAGGGCAGCTAAGGCATGAGTACCAATGAATCTCAGCTGCAAGTTTGGACTCTGGATCTGAGCTTCCTCAAATTTGGGAGATTTTGCCACTCAGCTGGTTTTGATTTAACCCATTACAGAGCTAGAGACCAACTGCAAAGTTCATATATATATTTGAATCAAAATGTCCCCCAAATCCAGACTGTCAAAATGTTGGACTTTTTGTTCAGGCTCATCTCTAGATATATATGTCTAATAATCTTTGATGACCTTTCATGTGTAAATCATACCCATAATAATGTTCTGTTGCATCTACTGGCTCATTCTTTGGGCTTTGCCTGGTTTTTGTGGCAGAAAACTGTATTTGTTATGATGGGAAGAAATAGCTTCCATTGGCATCCAGCTTCCAAATCTACTGCCATCCCCAGTAAAAGAGAAGTCTGAAGTAGATACTCTTTCTCTTTGGGATCCACTATAATCATTTTGTTTCTGCTTCTGAATCCTTGGCAATGTGGTGAGTTTTCAAATCCTTGGAATGATAGTGCTCTGCTGTTCTGGTCCCGAAAGTGCAAAAAAAAAAAAAAAAAAGTGCAGCAGTATATGGTAAGGGCACAACACAATTTCAAAACTGGACACCAAAATTTTGTGTGGAAATTATTGGACCTGCAACTTCCCATTTTTACACACAAATGGAAAATTTTTGCATGCAATTTAGGTGGCCAGTTATGAACATTTGGCTCATAGTATCAAGCCCAATTTTTAACGTCAGCTTTGATTTGCTTTCTTCTGTGGGTTTTAGTGAAAGCCTTCACATTACCTCCATAAAATGTTTCCTTGTTGTTTAACTTGGGTTTTATTAGGAAATTTCAGAAGGAAAAAGTTTAAAATGAAACATAGGAAGAGAAGGTAATTTGTTCTCTGAATGTACAAGAGCTGCTGTTCCAACAATTGTGACTTAAAAATGCACATTGATCCTGATCCTACATTCCTAACTCAGGCAAATCTCCCGTCTCAAATTAATGGTAAAATTCGCATTGGCTTCAATGACAACATGATCATGTTTCCTGGTGTATAGTGTATTTCAGTTCAGAAATTCATAGGCAAGTGATACTTCTCACGTTCTTACTGTTTTGTTTTCATTTCAACAGTTTTCACTATTCGCCAAGCTAACCTCTTTGTGACAGTAGATCCATTCTGATGGTTAATTAAACTACTCAGGTTTATATTTTCAAATGTCCATTTATTTTGAGTGATTTAATTTTTGGATGTCCAGCTTGAGATGCCTCACATTGGGCACCAAGAAGCTCAGGCATCCTGCATGGACACTATGGAGTATGTGGGTATTCTATTAACCCTTAGCTCTAAACTGCAGGTCAAAGATGAAGCAGCTGCAAGTAATGAAGGAAGCAGGAAACCCCTAACATGCCCAGTCTATGAGAAAAGCTTTAAATGTTATAGAAACACACACACAAACATCAATATGAGATTAACAAGATCATAATTTTAATTCAGTTAAATTGCAGTGCACAAGAATGTGAACCCTCTTCCAAGGAGTTGTACTGAAACACAGAAAATGCAAATGAATTGTTAACTAAATATTAATGGTAAAGGTCAAGAATCATATGATTATGGTCTCAGTTAAACTCTTATAGACCCAGAATAATGGAATTGGATTCATTGCTCATGAACAGTTAGAAGTAGAATTGAAAGAGCCTTGTATTGTCTGGCTTGTGTAGGTTAAACAAATTTGAACCCATGTAGTCCATTTGCAGGTTTATTCAAATGGCATTACTGTAGATTTACCGCAGTTTTACTGAGAGCAGAAATTAGCCCAGTTTATTTCTAAATCAAGCCATTTCTTCTTTTAGGATAACACCCCATCGTTAGAAAAAAGAAAACCATTATACATTTTTAATGTTCCCTTAAGAAATCTTTAACATGTTGATCGGGCTGATTCCTATACAGACAGAACTCCAATCAAATGTCACATTTCAGGCACCCAAGTGGTGTTGTCTTAAGCTAGAGATTAATATTTCCATTTGCTAATATGGAATTGGAGGGTGCTCTAATTTAATAGAACCAGTGCAAAAGGTTACATTAGTGTGGTATGACTAGAAATGGAGTTCTCAGATAGAGTTGCTGGGAGCAGACAGCACTGAAAAGAACACCTGCTTAGCCTCCCAGCAGTGCATTACTTAGAAGCAGGAGAGAGAAACAATCCCTGCACTAATGAGCCCCAGGTGAAAAGACTGTTAAACTAGATGGGGTCTTTTTTGAACATTTGAATGTTCTGATTGATGAGCCAAATTGTTTTAAATTCCTAATTGTTCATTACATTAAAACATAGCCTTTCTTTTCTCCCCATTAAAACATTTGGGTTGCTCACTATCAAAAACACACGTAATTAGTTAGGAAAAAATGTCCAACCACATATAGGGAGGTCAGCTGGTGAGATACAACTGTGTATCATATCCCGTGTTTGCTGAGTGGTTATGAGTTAGAGCGGTGTAATGGGAATCACTTTTACCTAAAAATAGTTTATTAACCATGTACAATACATATTGTCATATAATCACTTTCTTAGAGAATTTGGACTGGTCTGTCCCTTTAGGCCAACTTAGTTTTTAATATATCATTAAAAAGTGTTTCAGATATATTATGAATGAGTTGATGTGGGCCAGGTTTCCCATATGGAATAATCAGCATATCATACATGTATTTATGGAATGAGTAGCAATTTAAAGCACATATTACCATATTTTTGCCAGTATCAGTCTTATTTCAATGCTGGTTAAATTTGTATATGGTTTTAGTAGTGTGAGTGTTGAAGAATGGTAAAATAACTGTTATTAGACTAAAGTAGATTATAAATAATAGTGGATTTCCACATCAGCAAATAAGGAATGGCGGATGATCTGTATCTCTTGTATACTTTCTTACCGGGTCATGTACTATTTGCTTATAGGTGATCATTGGCAAGATATGTATCTGTTTAAACAGATTTTGATCTCTGTCAGGGTGGTATACATCTGGAGTATGTCCATTAAAGTCCATGCAGTTACCCCAGATTCAGTGGTGCTGGAACAATTTTTATAGTGGGGGTTCTGAAGGCAGAAATCATGTATTTGGGTTGTTATTACTACTTCAAGCCAGAAAGTGCGGCAGCACCCCTGCTCCCCTCGTTCCAGCACCTCTGCCCAGATTTACACTTGAGGGCGGTGCAGGTGTGCACTTCCCTAGTTGAACCTAGTATGGATGAGTTCAGGATTTGGCTGCTGGTGTCTTCCCAAGGTAACAGATTAAGCAAGGTTAATGCTGAGCATTTGAACCCTGCTCCTTCACAGCAGTCTGTGATTGTCTAAAAGCATTGAACTATTTGCCTGACACTCAGTCTCCTGATTTTTGATAGCTGGCTATTCAAATCCAGTTGAGATATATCAAGAAAATCTCTTTTATATAGAATGGAGGGATTAGGAGTGAGAATAGGCATATTTTGATAAACATTAACGTTGGTGAGAGCCAAATTGTACTGACTTATTCTAAATACAGTAATACCAGAACTGTTGTAAGTACATTTGACCAAACAACATTTAGGCTTGTTTACATATGACAGTATGTGGTTAGCACTGCAGAGTGCCAACAAGGTGCAGGTTAGTTACCATGGGGCTTCTAGAGATGGTTATTCTGTGTAGCGTTTGTAGGAACTTCTTTAAAACTGACAAGCAGCCAGCTTCAAACCTCAGATCTGTCATTCTGAACCAGGTGTGAGTGGAGGTGAAATGGAGGAAACTAGCAATGACAGAATTCACACTTGTGGTCTTCTGATTTTCCAAACTTGAGGCCAATTTGTGAGAAAGAGAAAGAATTCAGCGTCTGCTAGCCCAAGATACTGCCGGGGTAGAGTGATTACTGGGATTTAGCGCTACTAGTTTGGATGAAAGAGGAGAAGGAGGCAATGAAAACATTTGAAAACAGCAATGCAACCTGCATGGAAGTATAAAGGGAGACAGGTCTGCCTAAGACAAGGGAATGTATATTTGATTCTCTGACCAGCCCAGTCTTATGGCAGAGACAGTGAAGGTCCATTTCTACAAATTAGGGAAAACAAAGTTATTAAGCTAACAAATGGGAGAAGAAAAAGCATGGAGTTTCCTTCCCCACCAGACTCCATGTCATCTTCCTCCCATTTTGAATAAACTTCACTTTGAGGGGTACCCCTCAGAAGAATCCATTTCAAAGTTTACAAAGTTTATAAAGACAGGGGGCTGGATCTCAAGTGATAAACAATTGAATCAATGGATTTTATGCCATATTACTGTATTATAAAAGTGTATAGAGTGAGGTCTTTTCTGAAAGCCAATGACTCACTGGTGATCAATATCCTTGTGAAATGTATGTATTAACATTATGAGGAAATAAGGATACTTAATAATATCATGGTTTAAAGACTGTGGCCAAACAGGAAGAAACAGGTTCACTCCCAGATAGGAGGGAAGGCAGCTATTTATCTAGCTCTTATGTAAATGAAGCATGGTGGAATCAAAACAACGGAAGCCCCATTAACATAAGGGGGATAGGAAGCCCACAGGAAGGGGAAAACAGCATGATATCATCTTGCCTCTTGAAACAAGTTAATTGAACTTTGGAAAATATAGGCAAGGATTATATATATATATATATATATCTTTGGCATCCATCATGAGACAGACAAAAGGAAACAGAGCTCTTGCAAGCTGAGAAAGATGGGTCCTTCAACCATGGGGAGTTCAAGTCTCTGGAAACTGAATATAGGTGAGAAACCATCTTGAACAAGCCTGTACCTTGCTAGATTAAGTTTAAGACTTTTAGATGTGTGTTTTCACTTTTATTTGCTTGTAACCGTCTCTTATACCTGAATTCACTGAAAACCCTATCTTCTTTTGTTAATAAAGTTGTTTTACTATTAATCTAAAATACCAGTGCTGTGTTTGAATTAGAATGAATGTTAACTCCAGTTAATGTGGCAAGCTGGTGGGTTTTGTGTCTTTAGAGGAACAAATGAACTTATTATTTGTCTGAACTGTCCAGGAGAGAGCTGTAGATTACAGAGCTCACGGTTTTGGGAAAATTCAGGACTGGGAGCATGTTAGGGTCACCAGGTTAGTGGTAACCAAGGCTGGTAGAAGCCAGAGAGGGGCTGTGAGGTTGTAGACAGGCTGCTGGGGTCAGAGCTGCTGAACCAGGGCTGTCTAGCATACAGACACTCAGGGCGTGACCTACATGTTGGTAGGCTGGTTGTGAGCATCCCAGTCTGGGACCTACAGTAGGAAATTATTGTAAAACACCCAGGGTTTCAGGGCAAGTGGTGACACAATCTCTCACTGGCCTGGATTGCACCCCAAGCTGCGTCACACATGCCAAATACAAACTATTTGCTCAGGAAATTCTCTATTTCAGAAGGAATTGCCAAATATTCCAGTCGTAGTATTTGCAAATAGATTTGAATAATTGTTATCATCAATAACAGACTATGTAATTGTCTTTTTAGATATAACTGCAACTGCTGATGGTTCTAGCCATCAATTTTGATATGCTAGGGGGCTCAGATGAATATAATCAGAGTTACAGTCTATCTATCTAACACTCAACAACTTAGTGCCTCCTCACAAGAAAACGTGTAGGTAACTGTGACCATTCAGTGGCTTATCTAAGCAGCAGACCTGCTAGTCTAAAAATTCAGTTGTTAAGTAGCTGTACTAAGATCCAGCTCAATTTTTTCTTGAGGTAGAATTTGTATGCAAATCCAAAGTACTAGCAGATTGATTGAGTTGCCAAGATCTTTTGCCAGTTGATGTAAGTATATGTTGGTGCTCATTGACATCATGTGAGTCAGTCAAAACATAATCTTTTCAGCAGAAGAACTGCCACATAACCACTCTTTCTGCACTAGATGGATGCATTCACAACTACTACTGGGTTTTGATCCCAGGAATGGAAATCTCACATATAAATTCACTTTCTAAAGCTTTGATTTTATGAAGTTCTTCCTACTGCTGAGTTTCATTTTCTCTCCCAGCTGGAACAGAACTGCATGCAGTCATGTCACATTCTACCCCTGGACCCCCCACCATTAATTTTATTCCAATTAAAAGTATCAATTAAAAAAAACCACATTTTGCTGGCTGTGTACATTCATCAAGCCATTTGAAGTATGCATCACTTTTCACCAAGAAGGCATTTGTATACTGATATCTGGGCTTGTGTCCAACTTTTTATGTTCTTGTTTGAACCTTTACCTTTATCCACATTTCATCTGATGCCTTTATCTTTCCTATAACCATTTTTGAATGCATAATGAACCACCTCAGCTATATTTGTACCTTTTTTGTATTCATTTGCTGTGAACATTTGGCTGACAAAATTTTACTGGCACAAAAGTTGACCCTATGTATTTCAAAGTTGCGCGTGCAAACATTTGTGAAAACAGAGTTTTGAATTCACACACCAGAAAAGTATTTGCACTTGAAGAACCAAATTCTCAGCTAGTGTGCCACTCTCCTATAAGAAGGATCAATCAACCTCCGCAGCTGGACTGAAACATGAATTTCTGTCTTATTTTTTTTTCCAGTGGATGGGCACTGATCTTTTGGGATCCTCCAAGAACTAAGATGTAGGAAATTCTCATTGTCAGTTCAAAGTTGAGCTCCAGTTATTAGAAAGCACCAGCAGCTAAAATAGCAAATAGGATGCCTGATTGTTAAAAAGGCGGGGAAAAAATATAGGAACTCTCATTATAATGTCATATATTAATTATCTGATTTGAAGCACTGAGAGTGCTCAGCACCTGTGAAAATGAGGCTATATACCCATGTAAAACAATGATGTGCCTTCAGCTGGCAGACTATATCCAGATTTAGTTACCTAACCTCAAGAAGGATATAACTGATATTGAAAAGATCTACTGAAGGGAGATAAAAATGGCTAGTGATTGTAGTGGCAGTTTCAATAATTGATTAATATCGTGATTTTTTTTTAAATTATTTAAATCAGGCTGAGGCTTTGTAAAACTAATTGGAAGATTTGTGCTACTGCAAGTATAGATTAAAATTTGTAATAAACTGGTTTTCTTTTGAATGCCATTACTGGTATGGTAACTAATTTGAATTTTACAAAACTACTCTAAAGAATAAATAAAATATAGAAAATTAAGGCCCTGATCCTATACACCATTAAGCAGGCATATAACTAAAATTGTATTTTTATTAAAACCTTTTCTCTTAGTAGAATCAAATCTTTGTCACTTCAAAACAAAAGTACTTCAGTATTAGCAATGACAGGTTATTTAAACTTTTAATACATTAACAAAGTTATTGTGAATGTTTTTGTACACACAAACCAACATTTTTCAGAAATAGGAGTCTAGAGTTAGGCTCCTAAACCCATTTTTAGGCACTAAAGGATGGGATTTTGCAGAACATCTAAGTGACTTCAGAGCACTAGTCCCATTGACATCAAACTGCAAACCCTCATGGAAAAGTAGAAGCTAGTCAAAACATTTTAGCTTTTTTGATGTGTGGAAGTTCAATATATCGGAAAGGGTGTTGGTTGTGAAGGCATCCCAGGTTATTTGCTTATCAACTTTGTGTCTGAGTTCATGTTGTTTTCACAGCAGTTATGTTAATGACACCTTAGACTTGTCTTTTTCAGTATAGAGGAGCATTTTAACTGTGAAACTTCTTAGTAGAAAAGATCACTATGGAAAATCTAAAATTCTACTAACAATTACAAAAACAATTTAAAAACAAATGCAAAATATCCACTTGGCAAGTTAAGACTATAAATGGGAAGAAAGTAGAGAACTAGCATCATATAAATAAAAGATCATATTTAAATGTAAAAAATCAATTTGAATTTTAAAAAATCATTACTTAGAACAAAAAAAATCATGTTTGTTATCCACTAAATTAGTGACAGTGCACTGATTGCACAGCCTACAATCCTTTATCCTATAAAGGAAAAAGATTAAAGTGTTCTTCATAATGCCATTGGAATGCCTCTCTATCTTGGAGATATCTGAATGTAACACCCTTGAGCCATAGCTATTTATCATGAAGCTGTACACCAGTGCAGTTATATTTCTTAATAACGGCTGCGAATCAGGAACAAGCTGGGGTATCTTTTTTAAAGTTGCCACAAGCAGATGGGTAAGAGAACGGGGCACCATAGCATTTTTTTAAACCTTGCCCCAGGCTTTAGAAAAATGAACAGGAGCTCTGATGCTCCTCATGTTAACTCAACACAGGGAGTTGGGTTTTCTTAGTGGGCATCCCATTGTTACCTGGACTAGATCGCACTGCAGCCATGTGGTTAATAATGGGGGGAGATAAAGTAAGAAATAATTGAAACTATAACAGCTGCAGTCTCGACTAGGGGCACTCAAATTTCTAGTAACTGAGTACTAAGGAAGACATTTTTCAGTCATTTGGAGATAACTGCTGCAAATGAGATCTCTCTCCTCCCCCTGACCCCAATCCATTTAAAGGTCAAGTTTTAACATTTTACAATAAGTAGCTGATTGAAATTTGGATATATTTATAGTTCCTGAACAAAATTTCTTATGTTTTTTAATTTGACTTTTAATAGTATTTTCCTAAACTTCTTTTGTATTTTCATTCATTTAACTGTGGAAATAAGAACAAGGTTTTCAACCCACCAAAGTGCGCCTTTGGCTAATGTGTGTGTGTGTGCCCTTTTAGAGTCAGTCTCTGTCACACAACAAGTGATTTCACAGAAACAACCATCCTAAGAAAGGTGAGAACACAAGATCTTTTTTTTTTCAAGAAGGCAGGAATTCACTGAAGCCTCTACTCAGCTTGTTTTTTGCTTCCATAGAGTTATCTGCTGCTAAGCAGACATCGGCAAAACATGCAATGAAAAGCCAAAGATAACAAAATAAATCTTCTGCTAGCCCAGACTGTAAAAACTCTGAAGCACATACGTTTTTCCTAGTGCAAAGGACCATATTCCAGCAGTTTACTGTGCAGAGGTGACAGTTAAACCAATGCGCCGGGATAGGAGAATGGGTTTGGAAATTGAATTTTGGACAAAAGGTGTCCAAAAAAAAAAGGAAATCTGAACATGTTAATTAGCTCCATTCATTCCGTTTATTCAGAATGATTGAAAGAACTGTCAGACATAGCTTTGATGGTGAAAATAACCTTACATTGATAACAAATTGAGGAAAAATACATGGAAATTTGGTGACCCTTGGAGGCATTAATGAAACTGTTATATATGATGTTATATCTAAAACACTTTTAGGATGCATTTCTAATTTATATAAACTGATCTTAAGATAAAGTAGTGATCCTTTGCTGTGCCTTTTTTTTAAAGAGAGAGGGGAAAAAATAATCTAAAAGCATTGTCTGTTTACATTCCTCTATGCTGATGTCTATTATTCAATGTTGTTAATTTAAATGTCTGCTTATTGTATTACTTTTTGGGGGGGCTAATTACTTCTGAAAATTTTAAAAAGAAAATGTTAAAAATCAGGGTTGAGTTTGACTTAGTTTGAATTCTGAATCTAGGCAAAGATCTTAGCTGGTTCTTATTACAATAGTTTATTGATATCATAATGCACGAAAAAGATTATCACTAAATTTGGGACTCTTGAGAATGTACAGTCAAAAGTGGAAGTCATCACAGCAAAAACATCTGTTTGGGGTGTGGCATCCTTGTCCCTGCAGGATTTGCGTAGACAGGGATTTGTGTTTATAGTCTATTTTATTGACTGCCAAGAGCTGTTTTTACAATTGTATAAATAACTTTATTGATTGTTGAATGTAGGCTATATATTATTTGAAGAATAAATGAACTACATGGTTTTGTTCTTGATGATTGTTTAAAGGCCTGGTCCTGTGAGGTGCTGAGCACTCTCAATTCCCAGCAAAGCCAGTAAGATTCAGCACCACTCAACACCATCCATGACCAGGCTCTTATTGAGAATCAGCGCTGTAATAAAACTGAAACTTGTCAGACTTTTAAAGGCCAATCATTTCAGATGTGAAGACCCAAGACAGTTAATTGTTTCTTGGCCTAAGTTTTGCAAACACATGCCAACTGCCTGGCTGTATATCTGCACTCCTAAGTTTCTAGGAAATCTTAGTATGTTACACTGTACAGGAAGGTTGGGCAGTGCATGGGAAACAACCATATTTTTTATGGGTTATATTTTTTACAGGAAGATAAATCAATTATTAGAAATATGCAACATAAAAAGAAACCTCTTATCCTGGTGGGCAGCACAGACTATGGAATCTTCCAAACCGCATTAAGGTAAGGCTATAGGTCATCTGGTCTTGGCTACAAATCAACTCATTTTTGCAAAATTACTTACAGCCTTTGTCACCTTGTTAGGCATTCCTCCTCAGAAACTACACAATTTAATCTTTCTTATTTTAACTGCACCTGAGTCAGGGACTGGTTGGTTGTGGGTTGCAGAACAATAACTCACATTTAGTAGACAAATGCTGATTACTGTAAGACATTTCAAGGTGATCTAAAATCTTGCATTTGCACTTTAAATGCTTAGCTTTAAAAACATCAGGATGGCCACAAAGTGCTTAAAACATAAATAATTTATGTTTTATGAATATAGGCCCTAATCCTGAAACTCATACTTCATGGGTGGACACTTACTCCCCTGTACACCCCTGCACCCAGGACTCTGTCCATGTGGAGTGAGTTGCAGCAATGGGCCCAAACTGTGCATGAGATTTTAGAAACAAGGATAAATTTGCAATGTTTATTACTTATGTTTTATTAATCATTAAGTGCAAACCATGTGAATGATCCTTGTGTGACGGGTTCGGCCACAGAGATCACCTTGGGACTGTCACCTGATATGCTGAAATTACCTCTGAGCCCATTTTCCCTGCCAGCTTGGGACTCCAGAACCCTGCCTTGTTGAGCCAGACATGCTAGTCTGCTGCAACACAGACCCAGGGTCCGGGGCATGCCCCCAAAGGTGCAGACTTCAACTAAAAACAGCTCAGCAGGTTACCAGTCACCAAACCCCAAATAAATCCATTTTACTCTGTATAAAGCTTATACAGGGTAAATTCGTAAATTGTTCGCCCTCTATAACACTGATAGAGAGATATGCATGGCTGTTTGCTCCCCCAGGTATTAATCACTTACTCTGGGTTTATTAATAAACAGAAGTGATTTATTAAGTATACCAAGTAGGATTTAAGTGGTCTGAAGTAATAACAAACAGAACAAAGTAAGTCACAAAGCAAAATAAAACAAAACACGCAAGTCTAAGCCTAATACATTAAGAAACTGATTACAGGTAATATCTCACCCTCAAAGATGTTCCAATAAGCTTCTCTCACAGACTAGACTCCTTCCTAGCCTGGGCCTAATCCTTTCCCCTGGTACAGCCTTTGTTAGATCCAGCAGACATCTCAGGTGGTAAGCAGGGGTTTTCTCATGACTGGCTTCCCTGATTGTCCTGCTCCAACCCCTTTTACAGCTTTGGCACAAGGCAGGAATCTTTTGTCTGTGCTTGTTCCCACCCATGGAAAAGTACAAGGATTAAGATGGATACCAGTATCATGTCACATGATCACATGTCACTGTAAGACCCATTCTTCCTGGTTTTGCAGGTAAATAAACCATTTACAACCAATTGTCCTGGTCAATGGGAGCCATCAAGATTCTAAACCACCATTAATGGCCCACACTTTGTATAATTGCAATAGGACCTCAGAGTTATATTTCGTATTTCTAACTTCAGATACAAGAATGATACATACATACAAATAGGAGGAATATATTCAGTAGGTTATAATCTTTGTTATGATACCCTACAAGACACTTTTTGCATAAAGCATATTCCAGTTACATCATATTCACACTCATAAACACATTTCCATAAAACATATGGAGTGCAACGTCATAGCCTGTCCTAAGGCGCTTGCAATGTAAGTAGATGGCTAGTGCAAATGCAATGAGAGACCTAAAGGAAAACTGACTCCTGGAGTATTTTTAACTTCTTTTACTTCCTTCATTAATTAATTTTTGGACAAAAGGTATCACAAAAATTAAGTAGGCTAGAGGGCTGAAGCGTCTTAGAAGAAATACGATTTAAGGAGGAATTTGAAAGAAGAGATTTTTAGATTTTCCTTTTTATATGGCATTAAAAAATACAAAATAAAAAAAAAACCTATAAGTGTATTATGTCTAGGTGTCTAGACCAAGGGTCTGGAATGGAGGACTCTGGTTCCATAATCTGTCCCTGGCTTTACCACTGACTCACTATAAGGAATCTCTGTGCCAGAGTTTTTCTCAGTAGTAAAATGGGGATAAAAATAAGCAGAACCAGTGCTTAGGGCCCCAATTCACTTTTTATTATGTGTTGGGGGGCAAAATATTCCTGCTTATGGCCCCCAATGGGCTAGCCCAGCCTCCGAGAATAAAATATGGCAAAGTGTAATTCATCTGTGTTTACCAAGCCCTTTGACATTGTATGCAATGAAGATGGTCTATAAAAAAAATTATTGGGCCAGATCTACTAGTCCGGCAACTTTTACAGCTCCCAGATCTTTGGGCCAGTCTGTACTAATGTGGGCCCCTAGCGCAAGTTGGAGCTTGGGGAATTTCTGCTGGTGCAACTAACAATAACTACTATACACATTTCCAGTGGGAATCCACACCAAACAGAGAGAAAGACAGGGACTCTCTAGCTCTTTCTACTCCTCTAGGCATATTCCTCAGATGCCTCCCCTCACCATGCTCTTCCCGCACTGGGAGGGCTTTGGCATTCTCTGGAGCTGCTCACTGTTCGTGCCATTGAGGCACTCCTCCCTCTTCTATGTGCTGTCCCACTTTGCACTCATCTAGATCAGTAGGGTAGCTGGTGGGGTGCAGGGGAAGCAGCTGCTTCCCCTCAGTACATTTTCCAAAAGCGGCGCCTTAGTTAGGGATTACCATGGCGCCAGCGGGCGGATCCCATGCTCCTCTCTGAAGCTTGGCCTGCCAGGCCGGCGCTGGGCTCCTGCAAGCAAGGGGGGGCGGCACAGCCGGTGGAACCATGGGGAGGGGGCGGCACAGCCGGAGGAGCCATGAGGAGAGGGCGGCACGGCTGGAGGAGCCATGGGGAGGGGGCGGCGTGGCTGGAGGAGCTGGGGGGGCGCAGCATGGCAGCCCGCAGCGTGGCCGGAGGAACCATGGGGGGGCCGCAGGGGTGGCCGGAGGAGGAGCCAAGGGGGCGTGGCCAGAGGCAGAGCCAAGGGGGGGGCGCCTTTTTAATGTTTGCTACCCCTGCTCTTAGAACCTGGCTACACCACTGATCTAGAGCCACAGTGAGCACATTATATCTAACACACTTAAAGAATTGTGTAGAGCGGTGGTTCCCAAACTTGTTCCACCGCTTGAACAGGGAAAATAGTGCAGGCTGAGCTGCCACTTCCAGCAGCTCCCATTGGCCCGGAGCAACGATCCGCGGCCACTGGGAGCTGCGATTGGCTGAACCTGCGGACGCGGCAGGTACACAAACTGGCCCGGCCCACCAGGGGCTTTCCCTGCACAAGCGGCAGAACAAGTTTGGGAACCACTAGTGTAGAGGAAAGTCCCTGGAACTTCTGATTATTTGTATTTGCCAGATGTTTATTCTAATGGAAATCTTGAATGCAAAATGTTCTTGTCTGAGGCTTTGGTTTTGAAATACCTTCCTGTGTTATGCAGGAGGTCAGACTAGATGATCATAATGGTCCCTTCTGGCCCTAGAATCTATGAATCTCAGAAAGAGCTCCTGAGAGCTGATCTACTGTTGTGAGACAGTATAGTCTTTTAATGGTAACCCAGCCCTCAGAAATGTGCAGTACTTCTAGTTCACTCTCTGAACAAATCCAGATATATTGGCCTGTCAAAAACAAAATCTTATGTGACAGCATAAGCCAAGCACCTTTAATTTAGGGTGGAATTTGAATTTAATACTCCCTTTTTGTGATAGTTTGGCCTCCTTTTTTTCAGAGACTGTGGAAAAAAATATACATGAACCTTTCAAAAAATTATTATCACCTACTAATATCTCCAATCAAAAATTTCACCATAGTACATTCTGGGAATTATGCCAACTAAGCAAGTATTTGTTTAATATATCATTCTATTGCTCTCACATTTAGTGTTCATTTTTATACTAACAAAAGTGCCATTTAAGACATGTAAGTAGTTTTAGAAAATGACAAGTTTACTGTAAACGTGTATTTCCAGTACTTGTTCCTACTGCTGTAATTACAGTATGACTCTACTGGTTAAAATGAGCCTAATTGTTCTGGAAAAGTTACTCTTGAATTAATCCAAGTATTTATGCCTTATTTGGCTGTCGCCATAGTCATTAGCAGGGTGGATATTTCACTTAGCACTGAGTACCTATAAGCCAACAGGAGTGAGGAAGTTTTCACCCTCTCGCCCACAATGAGTAATCTACTCACATGAGTAGTTCCATTAACTTCTGTGGGAGCCTCATGGGACTTCCTGTGTGCGTCAGAATGTAAGGCAGGCTTGTAGATTAGGCTTTGGATTTTTAAAACCAGCCATCAAATATGCACTTCTTGAGATATTTCCATGCTGAGCTGTCACCATCTCCACTTCAAATGACACTGCAGTAGAGCCCAAAAGCTTTAATGCTGAATGACAGGCTGTGGATGTTCCCTCTGTGATCCCTTTTTTGTAATGGTCTTTTTGTGGGAGCCCAACTAGTGCAAGATGTTTGTCTGCCTCGCCCCACCCCACCCCTGCCCCGACACACACACACATTTTTCACTCCTGCAATGATTTCTGCCATCCTTTCTTGCAATCCCTGTGACTCAGGGGGGTTCTGACTCAGCAACCTGCCACTGAAATCCCTATCAATATAGGTTAATTGGAATTAACCTGGATATTAGGTAGAACTATTTCACTAAGAGGGTGGTGAAGCACTGGAATGGGTTACCTCCGGGAGGTGGTGGAATCTCCATCCTTAGAAGTTTTTAAGGCCCGGCTTGACAAAGCCCTGGCTGGGATGATTTAGTTGGTGTTGGTCCTGCTTTGAGCAGAGAGTTGGACTAGATGACCTCCTGAGGTCTCTTCCAACCCTAATCTTCTATGATTCTATGAATCTAAGTGGAAGACCAGTTAACAAGTAGGGCCACAGTTGAAGGGCTAAGAGGGAGACGCAACCCCAGCAGCTGGGAGCAGATAGAGAGGAAGGATGCCCTGGAAAGGGGGGTTGCAGAGCTGGCTGCTGCTAATATCACTCCCTTTTTCCTCAGCAGTAAGAGGGGAGCTGTCAAGCATGTATATATATGTAAATAGCACTACAAGCAGTCGCCTGCTAGAACACTATAATAAAGCATGGGGCTGGTGAAGTTGGACTGGATTGATCATGGGCTGTACCTCAAGTGAGAGAGACTTACAGGAGACCACCTTTTGTGTGGGCCTCAGCTCAATAGAATGCAATGGCTCTGGATGTGCATGGTCTCTGGACCTCTGCTTGAAAGGTGTGCTTAGTGTAGCCAAGTACAGTTGATATAACTGAGTTGAATTCTCAAGAGGTAAACGTGGGTTTGGATGATATTTTTCAGCTTCAGATTAAAATAAGCATTTGCATAGTCATATAAAAAACCCTCATCTCACTTGTAGTAAAATGTGCAGTAAAGACCTAAGGCATGGTGTATGAATGATCAGTTCCAATATGATTTAAATTCAGGTCCTGGAAACTAGGCAGATGAAATTTGGATAATTTAACGTGCATTTTTTAAATGGAAAGTTTCAGAGTTGTGTCTGAAATGAAATTTTGCCCCTTTGCTCACCTTAAATAGTTGCTCAGTGCTGGCCTGGCAACTCTGGCATTATGAACTCTTCCTTTATTTCCCAGGCACAATATCTGTGGGCCTTACAGGGAATCAGCAGTCATTAATTTATTGCCATAACTAAGAAGAGCCCAGGAGACATGCTTATGCAGCTCTTTGAACAGAGCTAGGGAATTAGAAAACCAGCTTTTTTTCCTGCTTTGATTGGATGGGTCCTTCTTTAACTCGAGGAAATGTCAAACTGCCCATAATGAAATCAGGGGATGTCTTTGCAGGTCAATCAAATTGTCTCCTATACTCCAGCATCCCTCTTGATCAAAGTAGACTCCAAGAATCACTGATGAGTAGTAAGAGATCATGACATCATTGGCTAATCAAGAGAAACCACAAATAGTATTTGCTACTTTTCTAATCCCAAAAATATGGGTTTGTTGCACACCTAGTTTGTTGAGATGCTTGATACCTTTGGTCTCCAAATGTTTCCCTCTCATTTATGACTCTCCTTTTTTCTGGCTGCATCTCACTCCCAAAATATCCATTTCTTCTGTTATTATAGAATCATAGGACTGGAAGGGATCTTGAGAGGTCATCTGATCCAGTCCCCTGCACTCATGGCAGGACTTCTCTCTAACCCCAAATGCATTCCATACCCAATTCTCTCTTCCTCCTTTCCCTCTCCATATCCCCTGCTATGGTGTCTGACCCTTTCATGAGATCTGATACCCAGAATTAATCCTGAGAACTGTGTCATTCATATAAGTAAATATGAAGTGAAAAACCTTAAAATGTTTTAATTAGTTGACAGGATTTCTTTTGTTATATATTTCTGTAGCTTAGATCATGCCTTCCAGCTTTGATGTGTTCTTCTGGCTGCATCAGAAGCTCGGTCATATAAAAGAGCATATTAAAAATTAGTGTACCCCACAGGGAGCAAATGCCAGAGTCTGTGAGATCCTGTTGAAAATGATGTTCTTTTACAATCTCCTGCACTGAGTATACTTACATAATAAAGTATCACATTCCTGCCTACAGGATAGCAACGTACAGCATAGCAGTGATTGTACAACACAGTGCATTGAGCAGGGACCTACTATTTCCTTTTTGTAACATTTAACACTTTCATTCATGTCCCTCTAACTAAGGTTCTGTAACATGCCTTTATTTTCATAGTTTATAGCTCACCCTTAAAAACTTGCTTGTGCTGGAATTTAATATACAAGGTGCTAATCAGGGAACAGATATGTTTTGTTTTGTACAAGTTGCAGGCTTTCAAAATACAAAAAAGAAGTTTACAATTTTAAGGGTTGATTGTCTTTTTTCTGACTTATACATAAACAGGCCTTTTAAAAATAAAATGTGACATACACCTAGAGGAAAACTTTGTATGTGATGCTAAGGAATTTTGCCCACAGACTTTAATAATAAGTCCCAATGTATCACATTAAAACTGTGCTTCTTATGCCTAATCAGGGCCAGCTCCAGCATTTCTGCCGCCCCAAGCAATTGGGAAAGAAAAAAAAGCCGCGATCAGCGGCGGCAGGTCCTTCGCTCCTAGAGGGAGTGAGGGACCTGCTGCCCCCAAATTGCTGCAGGTGCCGCCCCTCTCCCTTGGCCGCCCCAAGCACCTGCTTGTTAAGCTGGTGCCTGGAGCCGGCCCTGTGCCTAATATAAACAAAGTAGTCTCAATATAAATGTATTTTAATTCATGCACCTTAATATTACTGACTGCTTGAGTGCAATAACTCTTTTGGTGCTTAGTAAAATTTGGAATGGATTATTAATGTGACAATGGTTCATGCACTGTTAGATCTTTTCTCTGAATACATATTTTACTAATTGGATCAGTAATGCAAGTTCAGAGAAGTTTCCACTGCAGAAAACTATAAAATACCTATTAGAAAATATGGCTAGTGTTAAGTTTGTTGTGTGATGCAAAGAAATTCAAGCATGAACCTGAAGCTGCTTTCTTAGAGGCCAATCTTGCAAAATACTAATGACGATCAACTCCATTTGACTTCAGTTATAGTTGATGGCTCTGAGCACCTCCCAGAAGAAGCTCATCTTATGTGATTTGATTTTCATCAAAGCACTTAAGCACATGCGTAACTTTTAAGCTTGTTCATATTTTCTTTGATGAGTCAGGGCCCTGGCCATTGACTTGTTCCAATATATTCCCAGGTTTAAGACTAGCATCTGATACATTCTGTAATAGCCAGATAAACCAATTTTTCCTGCAAAACCCCATGTATGTGTCTGTGAGCTTTCACATTAGAGTTATTCATTTGTACACAAATTATCTTTGAAACAGCCATTTTTGCAAACACAGTGGACCTAAAAAAAAAAAATCAGTACTCCAAGGGATACTACTTTGTAAAAGCTTTGTGTGTCTACAAGTGTGTAATACCCTCTGTCTCAGTCTCCTGTTACCCCTTTCAAATACCTGGTTCCGTTAGTCCTTGCTTAAAGAATCTTCTCTCTTGATTCCTCCCTTGCTGATTCTACATCCCCAGCTGTCTATTGTTTCCCATTGGCCCGCTGTACCCCTTGCTCCGTTCTTGTCCAGCTTCTCCCCTTGATCTCCAATCAAATCTCGTTAGGAGAGCCCAGCTAATTATATATTGACTCTCTGACTGGTACCAGGACCTGGTTTCTCTCACTAATCCTTCCAAGGACACTACTATCAATGCCTGTTCTGAATTCTTGACTCTCCATGCACTCTCCTCACTATTATCTGTCCTTTTCTCCACTGAGCAATTTGCTTAAATCTTCCATCTGAACATCAAAAGATTCATGACTTCACTGCTGTCTTGAGCCCAAATGCTTAATTTTGCCTTGATTTATCTTCAACCAGTTTTTCCTTGGCCTGTTTTAAACCTGTTCAAATATTCTCCATACTTCATAATTTTGAGTTACACTGTTAAATCCTCCAGTCACTTGGAAGCTTTCCTGGGTCTTGAAACTGCTGTAAGCTTTCTTCTTCTCTTGTGGGGCACTTGTTTATCAAGTAATTTTACCTCATCTCTCACCCTTTCTGCTGTCATTGGTTAACAGCATTTCATTCTCATTCTTTATAAATTGCTTGGACAAAGTAAGCCTAAGTGCCTAATGATAGGACAGAGTCTCATCTCTCCTGTGTATTCTAGTATCTAGTTTCTAAGCGCATTTTAATTCCAACAGCTATTGAAGAACAAATAATGCACCATATTATGTTTCCACAATCCTATGTTCATCTTACTAAGGTTCAGGAGGTGGGTACATCATGTTATCTGAACCCAACACTCACTTTATTTGCTGATGTGGGTACCTTCTTGTTATTGGTTCTGTCTCCACACATCAGTCCTGTCTCTGGACACTGAAAGAGTCTGAACCCAAGACCTGTGGACCTAAATCAAGCCCTTGGTGGCTGGTGAAAAAGAGTCAGAAGAAACTGGTGCCAAACCATCAATAACTTCACTGCCTTCTGTTCCAAGTATAAGATGCCCTTCTTTGACCTGACCTCCTCTAATCTAAACAGAGCAGGATGCATTTACTAAAAAAAATAACAACAAAATAACAACAACAGCCCCATACCAAAACACTGCACTGCATACACTAGTCTCCCCTGGGGACACAATGAGTTGTGATGTTGTTTAATGTGCTATTAGAAGGTGTTCAGCTGCTATAGTGGGGCAGGGATAGCTCAGTACTTTGAGCATTGGCCTGCTAAACCCAGGGTTGAGTTCAATCTTTGAGGGGGCCACTTAGGGATCCAGGGCAAAATCAGTACTTGGTCCTGCTAGTGAAGGCAGGGGGCTGGACTTGATGACCTTTCAAGGTCCCTTCCAGTTCTAGGAGATGGGATATCTCCATTAATTAATAAAACAAATTAATTAATAGCAATGAGGACTATATGAGAACCAGAATAGAATAGATACACATTGCCAGATAAACTCCCTTCCTTTCAGTATCATCTCCTTCTACTTCCAGTTTTATTTTTAACTTTATTTTTATTGTTATGTAAAATATAAACAGAACACAATGAAACATAAATACATGCAGAAGATGGAAATAGCAGATAAATAACAAAATTCAATTTTCTTTATTTGCAAAACCTGGAAAACAAACAAACAAAAAACCTGAAGCTGTAGAAGTCATGCAGAGCATCAATTATTAAAGTGACTTAAATAGATAAATAAGTGAGAACATAAACTATGAGTATTGGGGACTAATATATACTAAACTGCAAAAATATGCAATAGTTTTATGCATGACCAGACATCCTCTTATTTTTCCAAGCATTTCTATTAGAAAGTCATTTTTTCCCATTAACGCAGTAGTAGCATGCTCACTAAGACAGTCTGTATTTGGGGGAGGAACTGCAGATTTCTTTTTTTAACTGGTAATACACACCCTTGTAGCACACCTAAAACACAAGTTTGGAGAAGGAATGATGAATGATGCTTAATTTTTGAAAGAGCACTGAATATGGTGTTCCAGAACACATGCCTTTTTTTACAGATATAGCGGATGTGGAAAAGGTTGTCATGTGGCTGTTTGCATCTCCAACATACGCTATGTGTTGCCAGTCTAGCCTTAAACAAATGTTCTGGAGTCCGTAGTACCTGTTTAATATCTTGTTCTGGAAGAATCGCAAGGATAAAGAACTTGTAGTATCTTTTGCATTAACCCAGATATCCTCCCAGGCTAATATCTTTTCCCCATTGTTGTCTGAGACCGAGATTGAGAGGGTAATGCAAAGCATCAAACCACCTACAAGTAATTCCTACAAAGTGACTTCTTGCTTCGTATTTCTTAACATGTTCTGCTAGAGGTAAGAGAGCTGGAACAGACTAATTGTTCCCTATCCTTGTATGAATCCTTGAGCATAGCCACTGAAAGAAGGAACTGTGAGATAGTGGTAGCTGATATTTGTTAAATATGTAATTGAAGGAGGCCAGTCTTTCATCTTGCATTATATCTTTAATTTTTGTTAATCCTTTTTTTATCCAGAATGTTTTAAGTATGGGCTTAACCTGTGCCTCAGGATCAAAGCCATCCCATAAGGCGTTGCAGGATGCCCCATATAGATGCAAAGATTGGATTTTGCCCAGGGGTGTGGGTAGCCTCTTAATGTATATAAAAGAAGAGAGGGAACCAAATGGCATAGTGATGCTGTTTTCATTCTCAAATCAGACTGATATATATACAGAGCCACTAAAGAGGAGCCATTTTATAATAGGAGGCATTTGGAATGCTAGGTAATAGAGATACAAATCTGGCAACCTCAGGATTTTTTAAGGGTGTTTTTTATCCCATATAAATTGCACAACATGCCTGTTTATTCAAGCAAAGAATGAGGGAGAGACCTTGAAAGGCAATAAGCTAATGATATAAATAAATCTTGGGCAGATATTAATTTTGACTATTCTGTTCTCCCCAGTAAGGACAGAAAGAGGAGATGCCACCTCTCTACATCCCTGGAAATTTATTTTTATAGAGTCCATTTTTATAGAAACAATTTTGGGAAGATTAGGACAAACAAGATTAGGACAACATAGTAAAGACTTAGTAAACGTGTAAGTAAGGTATTTTCTTGCATATTTGAAATGGAAAATACTGAAACTGAGAAAGAGCTGGTCTTTTGGATAGATCCGTAGCTTCTGATTTATTCCAGTTAATGTGAAAACCAGAGATCTTTCCAAAAATATCCACTACATTCAGTAATGGTGGATTGAGGATGGATTCTTCAATAGTATAAAAATGTCATCAACATATACACTGATTTTGTATTCTTTCTTGTTTATACACCTTCAACGGCTGAGTGCTGACATATGTACAGTAGTTGCCTGTAGTTTGAGAGACATTAAAAAGGAGGGGTGAGAGGGGACAGCCCTGTCATGTCCCTCTTTCTCGGTGAAATGTGGGAGAAATAATTCCATTAGTTGCTAGTGAAGCGAGAGGAGAATTGTATAATATACTGACTGAATTCACAAATATTGGTCCAAATCCAAATTTTTTTAGGCAACCATTAGGTAGGGCATTTCAACCCTATCAAGGGCACTCTCTGCATCTAGAGGTAAGGCTATGACATCTGAGCTTTGCTGGATTTACTTCCTGCTTTAAGATGAAGTCATTATTAATAAATATGAAAATGCCAGCTATTCACTTTGTGAATAAATATATACAAGTATATTTTCTAAGGTTACATTCCATCTTCCTTTGGATTTTCCTAATCTTACTAATTGTTAAATCCAAACATTCTGCTCTCTAATACAGAAGCCTGGTTTCTTTTTACTAATCGGGCTCAAGTTATTAATCTTACTAATGTAGAATTGCCAACCTTTCTTCACAAGATCCAAGTTTCCAAACTCTTCGCAACCTAATGTAACCATTTTCTCTGTCTGTCCTACAGAGTTTGTAGAACAATAAACAGCAAAATTTAAGGCAAGATGGAACAGGTACGTGTAATAAGACACAGGAGAAAATGGGGAAGGGAAGATGAAGATACCAGTGATAAGAACACTAGTGTCACAATGATAGGAAGATCATTCAAAATTCAAAGCTAGCAGGGGAATTAAACTTCCAACAATTTCCTATGGATTCTACTTTTTAAAAAAAATCTGGGAAAACATTTTATAAAATTTATGTCCCTTTCCTTACAAGGCTGCAGAAAAATAGGGCAGTAGATTTGTAATGTATTAGACCTTTTTTACAGTGAATGTGAAGAAGACTGAGAAGGAAAATAAAGAAGGAAAAATAAAGTATCTCATATTTGTTCCTTTTCTTACAAGGATCAGCTTCCAGAACACAAGAGAACAGCAATTATCACTTTATTTTTTATAATGTGGATTAAACATCATTACCATACTTTTTGCAATCTATATAAAGTACTTTGGGCCAGATCTTGCAATTGTTCATAGAAATTGAAACAAATAATAGCTTTAAGGACTGCAGGATCAGGTCCTATGTGGCATCACGTGTTGTATTAATACTCCCACATTGAGATTTTATATATTTTCACACAGCACTTGTATTCATTGAAACAACGTATAGAATGTCTATAATGTTGGCACCATCAGGGCACTCTGTACAAAACCTTCCAAAATGGGCAAAGAAGATCTTCTGAAAATTCCTCAATAGACACATTAGTATTGGCCTGATACAAAGTTCAATGGAAAGCATTCCCTTGGCTTCAACAGGCTTGGGATCAGACTTATATCAGTTAGTCTAGCAGGTTTTTTTTCTGTCTACACCTCAAAACTCAAGCAGAGCTTCCAGTTGCTCTATGAGGTATGTCTACACTGCACACTAAGCCAGGGTTCTGACTCAGGTTTGAGCCCAAATCCCACTTCTATCCACATGCAAATCAGTCTGATACTGGTCAGCAAGCACTCAAGACCCAGGTCCTAGGACCGTGAGAGGAGAGGTGGGTCAGAGTCAGAGTCCCATTGTTACTCAGGTCCCAGCCCTGTCATTTGTAGTGTGGACACAGCTCAAGTCACAGATACAAATAATAACATCTACAGAATGCAGTATGGACATGTTAGCAACATGGCTGTGAGACCCAGGTCCAGCAACTATAAGCCCAGGTTTACTATGCAGTGTAGATGGTCAAGTAAACACCAAGTCCGCAAGCACAGACCCAGGCAGTGTAGACATATCCTGAGTAAATTTAGGAGACTCCAACTCCAAATGTTGTTTTGGAAAGTTTGACTCACTTTAGCTCATTCGGGAATTTTCTGCACTTGACATAGTGGTTAAAATAACCCAAATATGGTAGACCAAATATGTCTATTCAAAAGAAAATCATTCAACCAAGATGAATTGGTCCAAAAAGCATGATATGTGTACAAAATCATCATCTGCATGTCAGGTAGTAGTTACATACGTGTGAGAAACTAAGGCTAAAGAAGTGGAGAGTAAGCTGCCTGAGAAAACGTTTTCCACAGCTCCAGCAATACATCAGCTATGCTGCTGTGCTCTCTCTCATCACAATACACCGTGCTACACCGCAGTGTTGTCTTCTGTTCTAAAAACAAAACAAACAAATAAACAAAATCCTAATATACTACCACCAATATACGGGAAGTGATGTGGATCTAAGGGTATGTCTACACTTCAATAAAAAACCTATGGCTGTGAGACTCAGAGCACAGGTCAACTGACTCCTGCTCCTGGGGCTCATGCTACGGGGCTAAAAATAGCAGTGTAGATGTTCCTGCTCAGGCTGGAGGTTAGGCTCTGACACCCACCCCACTCACTGGGTTTCAGAGCCCGGGCTCCAGACTGAGCCCAAATGTCTATACTACTATTTTGAGCCCTGTAGCACAAGCCTGAGCCAGTTGACTCAAGCTCTGAAGGTATGTCTACATTGCAATGTAAGCCTGTACTTGAGCCCGGGCTGAAGGCTATCTCCCCCCCCTTGTGCTAACACTGCAATGTGCTAACCTAGGTCTCGGATACAGGGTCCCAGGACCCTGCAGGGCAGGAGGGTCCAAGTTTGAGTCAAGTTGGGACCCAGGGTCTGAGCCCTATTGCTTTGCAGTGTAGACGCAGCCCCACTTGACCCAGGTGCCAGAAGTCATCTGGAAATATCCTACAATTCCATGGGACAACTTTAGTCTTCTCTAGCCCAACAATGTGCAATCCACTCTATAGAAAATGGAAGCTCCCCTCCTCCCCACAGCAAATGGCAGCAGCTCAGGTCAGCATTAACCCATTCTGTTCTCATCACTGATCTGCAAGCACAGTATCAGGGAGCCCCCTGGCTTTTCAATGGAGAGTGAACTGATCAAGCTTTTTCCAAAGCGAGCTGCTTCCTGGTAACATGAGGGGGGCGGGGGGGTGGAGTAAAGTTTTCCCACAATGTACCATGTTCCTAGGATTCTGGGAAATGGTTAGTTTGACTCGGGTCTGCACACGGCAGTGTGGACACCAGAGCCCTAGGTTTGAGCACAGGTCAGAAAATTAATTTTCTATTTAACTTGTTTTAAACTCTAATTCTTTTAAACTCCCTGTTATTTCCTGCTGCCATGCTGTGATATTGCTTTCTTGAAAACCAGAGACAAAATAAGCCAGCTGTGCTGAACATGTGGGTTGCAAGGGAAGAGTTTATTATAAATTAAAGATTTGGTAGAGGATAAAGTACTCCTTACCTGTTTCTAGCAGTGAGTATTTGAAAACTGCCCTTTCTAACAGGTCCTGCACCCTCACTAACTCATAGCCTATAAAAAAATCAGCAGCTAACACCAACATTAAATGTTTTGCAGATTATCCACTTATATATCCTTTCTTTCTGGATTATTTCTTGACTTTTGAAAAGGGTTTCTTTTAACCTCTCTTTTATTGTTTGTGATTGTTTTTGCTTTCATCTATTTGCCCAAGAAGAACACAACAGCTCTGGACACATTAGAAATACCTAGAGACAGAGAGTAGCTGAAATATGGATGTTTCCCATAATGAAAATGCTCAATTTTGTGCATTATTCTCTTGAATTCTGCGTCTCTTTAGGTTCTCATGCATCAGCATATCCTCACCTTCAAGATCATTCCACATGCAAAATCTGTTTATTACGCTGTGCACTTGGAAGTTTCTGCTCACACTGTAACTGGCAATTCCCTAAATGTTCTGACAGTTATTTATTTTGTTATTTATTTCTATACAGTGCTCTGGGCATCTGCCCCTAAATTAAAAATCATAGCCTAACACATCAGTAAGGACTGCTCATAAATATATCTCCCTTAGCCCACGCCCTCCTTAACAGACTGGACAAAGAAAGAAAAAAGACAGACTTTGGAGTGTGCCCAGAAACCTAATAAATCTGGCGTTTGGTGCACAAATTGGATGGCGAGCATGAGTTACAAAATTAAACTCACAGAGAAGGCCCAGACAGCAGCTCCCTCTCATTTATAGTAGGGTTACCATATTTAAAAAATAAAAAAAGAAGACACTCCACGGGGCCCTGGCCCCACCCCTTTCCCACCCCAGCCCCGCCCCAACTCCGCCCCTACTCCGCCCATTCCCCAAAGTCCCCGCCCTAACTCCCCCTCCTCCCTCCCAGCCACACGAAAAGGGCTGCCCAAGCGCTACCAGCTTCACGGTTTGCCGGGCAGCCTCCAGATCCTGCGCCCCGGCCGGCGCTTCCCCAGCACAGCTGGAGCCCAGGAGGGGAAGCACCCAGCCGGGGGCGCAGGGTCTGGAGGCTGCCCGGCAAACCCGTGAAGCCGGTAGCGCTCGGGCTTTGGGCAGCCCCTATGCCTCCGGACCCTGCGCCCCCGGCCGGGCACTTTCCCTCCCGGGCTCCAGCTGCTCTGCTCCTCCCCTGACTCTTCGGCTCTGTTTAAGAGCCAAGCTGCCCGAGCCAGTGCTACCGGCTTCGGGCAGCCCCCTTGCCTCCGGACCCCGAGCTGCCGGAGCAGAGCAGCTGGAGCCTGGGAGGGGAAGTGCCCGGCCGGCGGCTGGGGTCCGGAGGCACGGGGGCTGCCCGAAGCCGGTAGCGCTGGCTCAGGCAGCTTGGCTCTTAAACAGAGCCGAAGTCTGAGTCAGGGGAGGAGCAGAGCAGCCGCAGGAGGGGAAGTGCCCGTCCGGTATTTTTCCTGGACATGTTCGGCTTTTTGGCAATTCCCCCCAGACGGGGGTTTGATTGCCGAAAAGCTGGACATGTCCGGGAAAAATCGGACGTATGGTAACCCTACGTGACTGGTGCTCGGGGCCGGGGCGCAGCTCCAGCCCCAGAGGGGACGGAAATCCGGACAGTGCCGGCTCCCCGCAACGCGCTGGCATCCACAACCCCCCCCCGGGGGTGCCCCCCAGCCCTCCAATGGCTGCCGAGCGGTGCCCAGAGACACCCCCCACCCAAAGGACAGGGGCCCGCGCCCCCCGCCTCCCCCATGGCTTGCTGCCTCACAGGGGCACGTTGGTCACGTCGCAGGGGCCGCTGGGAGTTGTAGTTCTCGGCCGCTCCCCTCTCCCGGCTCTCCCTGGAGCGTGAGGCCTGGCCGGACTACAGCCCCCAGCATGCCCTGGGCAGGAGCCGAGTGTCACACTGAGATGATGTCACAGTGGGCGACCCACACACACAGATTCGGAGATCCTAGCCTCCCTATTTCCCCGGACATGTCCGGCTTTTTGGCAATTCCCCCCGGACGGGGATTTGGGGACCAAAAAGCCGGACATGTCCGGGGAAATCCAGACGTATGGTAACCCTAATTTATAGTGAAGGAGCTCCAGCTTTAGTGCCTCTGCTGATCTCAATTGTGAGAATACATCATAGGTAGAGAACTGGTCACTCAGATAATCAAGTGCCAAACCATTTAGGGCTTAAAGGTGTTAAAACCAACTCCTTGAATTGCACCAGGATGGCTACTGGAAGCCTGTGCTGATCCCAGAGCACTAGTCCGATGTGCTCCCAACAGGCAACTCCACTTAATAAGTGGGATGCAACATTCTGTACCAGCTTTAGCTTCCAAATGGTCCCAAGGTGTAGCCCCTCTCAGAGTACATTACAACATCTAAAGTTGCGGTGACTAAGGCATGGATAATTGTGGCAAGGACCACATCAGAGAGAAAAAGCCAGGACCAGAACAAAAAGGTGCTCTTAGCTACAGTCACATATGGGCATTCAGGATTGAACCAGGCACTAACAACCCCAAATTGTGCATGTGTTTTAAAAGTGGTGGTTGCACTTCCTCTATTAGGGGTGCTGTCATATGTTCCATCAACTCTTCCAGATGCTTCCTCCAGCCCCCACCAGCATTATCTCAGTTTTGTCTGGATGGAGTCACAGCCAGCTAGCTCTCATCCAACCCTATTCACCTAGGACTGGGAAATTTGTTCCATGGCTCTGGCTGGGTCAGATGCGATGCACACATAGGGCTGGATGTCATCAGCATAGTGAATACATGTCTCCTCTGTAGCTTTCTACCCCTCCTTGCAGCCTCATATCCTCATATACAATAGTAGCAATATTGACCACTGTGGCATCCCTCAATAGACAGCCCTTGGGGCAGAGTTGCCCAAATTACCATTTGTTCTCTGAATGCCCTCAAAAAGATAAGAACGGAGCCACTCAAGAACATCTCCATCCACCCCTGCTAATGTCTGCAAATGCGTCAAAAAAAACCTCATGGTCAACAGTATCAAAGGCTGACATGAGTCCTGGGATGTGCCCAACCCTTCCACATACTTGTTAGAATAGTACGTGTACCTAAACTTAGAGGCAAATGCTGTAGACATCCACCCACTAAGTCCTACAGGTTCTAGCTCTTGGTGGGTTTCCATTAATTGCTTACACACACACATTTACTAGAGCTGGCAGAAGGGAAAAGCATGCATAGCCTTAGTTATAGAAAAAAAACCATAGTAATTCCCAAGTTTGCACCTAGAGGGAAGTCAAAGAGGGGTCCTTTAATTCCACCCCTTGTTTGGTAGTAAATAGCCTTAGGCCCTTGGTCTCTGACAGATAGGATCGGATCAGCACTACCTACCCGCTGGTTGACTGTTCACATTGGATGTCATATCAGCTCATTGGTGATATTAGACTACAAAGCACACACACACATTTCCCACGAAGAGAATTCAGCATTCAATGTTCCAGGCTGAAACTCATCTTTCACTAACACCCTAGGCCGGTAGCTTGATCTCAGCCTCTTTCTGCACTGTTCCCCCACTCACACAGTCCCTAAATCAGAGGCCTTATCAATCTTTCCTACTTCTTCCCCATTTAAAAGATCATTTGGGCTACTGCTCTGTTAATGAACTAGGATGACTGTTTGGTCCAAGGACACTGGCTGCTCCCTTTCATCTGCAGGGGCCAGTCCCCTGTCAGTCTCTTGCTTGCTCTCAGCTGCTACAGGTCCATTCTTTTTCCCAGCTACTGTTTCCTGGTTCACTGGAATAGAGCTGTGCAGGAACCAGATTCTCTGTTTCCTGGGAAGATCCATGATTTAAAAAAAGAAAAATCTCATGAAACAAAGTTCCAAAGAGACATTGTTTGGGGTTGATCAAAATGCTTCATTTTAATACAATTAAAACATTTTGTTACAATTTTGACCTTATGTATTGTGCAGACCCAGACCAGTGAAGTACAGGAGTCTGGTAGAGGGCAAATATACTGGTCACTGGATGAGTAGTTTTCTGTTCCCTGAGTGACCAGAGAAGGGGCTGCACTAGAGTAATCAGGAACCTGCTAGAACCAGTTAAGGCAGGTAGGCTAATTAGGACACCTGGAGCCAATTAAGAAGCAGCTTCTAGAATCAATTAAGGCAGGCTAATCAGGGCACCTGGGTTTTAAAAAGGAGCTCACTTCAGTTTGTGGAGTGGAGTGTGTGAGGAGCTGGGGGCAAGAGGCGCAAGGAGCTGAGAGTGAGAGGGTGTGCTGCTGGAGGACTGAGGAGCACAAGTGTTATCAGACACTAGGAGGAAGGTCCTGTGGTGAGAATAAGGAAGGTGTTTGGAGGAGGCCATGGGGAAGTAGCCCAGGGAGTTTTAGGTGTTACAGGAGGCACTATAGACAGCTGCAGTCCACAGGGCCCTGGGCTGGAACCCGGAATGGAGGGCAGGCCTGGGTTCCCCCCCAACCTCTCAATTGACCTGGACTGTGTGTTCTCCCAGAGGGGAAGGTCTCTGGGCTGTTCCCCAACCGACATGGTGAATCTCTGAGGCAAGAAAATCCACCAATAAGCACAGGACCCACCAAGATAGTGGAGGAACTTTGTCTCACTGGTGTCAGAAGTGGGATCTTGGGGTGCACAGCGCGGCAGAAGAAGGAAGGTGATTTAAACAAAACAAAACAAAAAAAGGGAGAGGGTTTATTTTTTTTTCCACCACAATGGATGACGTAGTGCGGGCACTGATTCAAGCTACGGCGGCCCAGCAGAAGGCTACCCGTGTCCAGGCAGCCGCCCAACAGGAGGCAGTGCGGCTGCAGCAAGACACTAATCGCCTGCTGATGGACCAGGCTGCTCAAGATTGAGCTATGTTGCGGGAACTGGTAAACCAGGTAAAGTCCCTTACAGAGCTGAATCGCGGCCATGATGGACGCGGATCATATGGGCCAGCTATGGGCTGCAGAAGATGACACGGGAGGATGATGTAGAGGCATACCTTCTGGCCTTTGAGAGGACAGCCCTACGGGAGGTCTGGCCTCAATATCAGTGGTCTGGCATCCTTGCCCCATTCCTGTGTGGGGAGGCCCAGAAAGCCTACCATGATCTGCCTGAAGAGGCTGCGGCAGATAACCCCCAGCTGAAAGCAGAGATCGTGGCCAGATCTGGGGTAATGACAGGAGTGCGGGCCCAGCAGTATCATGGTTGGAGGTATCAGGAAGACAAAACCCCGCAGTCCCAATTGTATGACCTCATCCATCTCGCACGAAAGTGTTGCAAACAGAGTCCCGGAGTCCAGAAGAGATACTAGCGGTTCTGGTCATCGACCGATACATGAGGGGACTACCACCAGACCTTTGTGCCTCGATAAGCCAGAACGAACCCTCCACCTATGATGAGGTTGTCGCCCTGGTAGAGAGGCAAAGGACAGCGAGGGAGCTGACCCAACCAGTTAAGGAAGAGGCACCCCGGGGTAAACTAGTAGCACCAAGCCCTAAAGTTCGGGTGACTGGGCCACCAGGAGGGCCCAGGTGGAAAAAGAGAGAGGCTGAAGGCCCATTAGAGGCCGCAAAGAGTCAGAGCACTGAGGGAGAAGAGGATCGTGATGTTAGACTGCCCAAACCAAGAGACTGGGGAACGCCTAGGGCTCCATACAGATGTTATGCCTGCGGGGAGTGGGGACACATAGCTGCACAGTGTTCTAATGCTGAGGAGCCTATGCAGTGTAACCTGGGGAACTGGGCAGATCCGTGCTCCCTAATCCACCTTGTGGGGGTCTCACTAACCCCACATATGTATACCAGATCAGTGAAACTAAATGAGGTGGGGACCACGGCACTGGTTGATTCGGGGAGTGCTATCACACTTATCTCAGGGAAGCTCGTGAAGCGTAGTCAGCTGTTGCAGGCTAAATGTACGGGGATAACATGTGTCCATGGGACAGTTAGTTCCTACCCCACCATCCCAGTAAAAATTGAGATCCAAGGGAACACTACTGAGGTAGCAGCAGGTGTAGTCCCTAAACTCCCATACCCGGTGCTCATAGGGAGGGACTTCCCAGGGTTTGGAAACTTACTTCCAGTAGGGAGATTGGAGAAAGATGGGGACCCTAAAATTGATGAGGCATCCACAGCAGACCGTCAACCCCCAATCTTCTCTGAAATATCCCCAGATTTGTTC